>NW_006921768.1:6415064-6436888 GCF_000298275.1 Orycteropus afer afer
TCTGCATCCTTTCCTTCAAGGCTCAGGGGTCCAAGATTATCTTCTGTGTCTGTATTTATTGGTTTCCCTTTTCTTTGTTGAAGAGGGTCTGTGCAATCCTTCTAGTCCGCCATCTTGCCCCGCCTCCAGATACATCTATTTGGGATATTCTTGTATTGAGGATTTTTCTAGGTAAAGTATAAATGGGGCTAGAAAGTCTTTGGCATTTAAAAGTATTCTAAAACAGACTTGTAATAGAATTTTATCCATAATATTTTTTAGAAAAACCATAAAAATGAAAAAAATAGTTTTAGCTGAGCATTATTTTTATATTTTAGAAAAACATACAGAAAGTTACAAAGAAAAATTCAGCAAATACCCTAGTACTCATTACTCAAAAGTAACACACATTAATGCAGCGGGGTTTTTTATTTCTTCACCATTTTTTTAAGCATAAAAAATAAAATATGAATACTCTCATATAACTACTATAATTAGTTACATATTTGGAACAACCTTATATGTCCGAAGAGAAAGAATAGAGTGTTTGTTTTGGTTTTTTTTCAAAGGTATTGGGACCTGCATACTTGTTTTACTGCACTTTGTTGATACTGAGTTTTTTACAAATTGAAAGTCTGTGGCAACCTTGCATCAACCAAGTCTGTCAGCATCATTTTCCAACAGTATAACCTTACTTTATGTCTCTGCATTACATTCTGGTAATTCTCACAATATTTCAAACTTTTTTACACTGCTACTGCACACTTAATAGACTACAGTACAGTGTAAACATAACTTTTACATGCACTGGGAAACCAGAAAATTCTTGTGACCTCCTTTATTACTATATTCCGTTTTTTTCAGTGGTCTAGACCTGAACCTGCAATACCTCTGAGGTATACTTGTATAAATATAATACCCTGATCTTCACTTACTGACATAGTTAAGTTCCAAAGACCAGGCCATTATGCAAAACTGGGCATTATGTGAAAATGAAGGATTTTTTTTTTTCTGTTTTCAGACCATCCATTTGTCCGATTTTTTAATTTAGAAAATATAATCATAGAAATAGTAAGAGCTAAGATTTACTGATGTGCTCATCGCTGCAACAAGTCCAGTTAGGGGTTATTCCTTTGCAGTGAAGAAAGCCTGGAGGAGACAAAGCTGGGTAAAGCCAGGCTGTGTGACTGGAGGACAGCATAATGGTTTCACTTTCCTCTTGTGCTAGGTCAAAGCGTCCCTCATAGAGCCACCTCTAGGGCTCCACTCCCTCTTGTGCAAGCCCTGGATTCACAATCTTGGACTCTCTGCCCTCCAGGCCTGGTAAATCACCAAAGGTCGGGGCTCCCTTTGAGAGTGCTGAGCGCCCGGCCCCACACATGGCCCCACAGAAGCGGAGCCCTCAGGGCCACTTTGGCTCATTTTGGGATGTCATTAAATTCACTCATATTTCCTACAAACACTGTCTCTGATGCCTCTTTCTTTCCTCCTTCCTCACCCACTCCAATTTTGAGTTCCAGGGCCTCAGGCTGCCTTAGAAGTTGGGAACCCAGAAGAGGCACCTGCTGGCTCAGTGCTGCTTATGCATCTTCTCTGAGGCTATAGCCACAGTGAAGGCCAGTCCACATGGTAGCTGAATGCAGCACCCTCTCTGGCAGGAGCGAGTTGAGGGTACAGGGCAGTTCACTTCAGCTTTCCAAAGGTGCTTGCTCCCAGACCCTGCTCAAGGGAAGGGCTGTGCCCACCGTCACATTAATGTATTAAACAGTGGGGCAGTATATTTTTTCACTATTGTTGTAAATGCAAAATGTCAGATAATGAGATAGTTGATCAGTGAGGAGTAGGTGTAAAATTAGATCCCTACCTCAAACCCTGTAGAAAAATGAATTCTGTATTTATTAATGCCCTATATGGAAAAAGTAATATATCGGACAATGTTTCACTGATGTTCATAAAGTTTTCAGTGACCAGTTTTCAGAAGTGGATGGCCCTATCCTTCTTTCAGTCTGTCTTTTTCTCAAAACTCCATTGAAGCCTGTCCACCATGGGTGACCCTAATGGTATTTGAAATACTAGTGGCATAGCTTTCTAGCCTTGTAGCAACATGCAAGCCACCACAGTATGACAAACGGACAGACAGGGGTCAAAATTGACTGTGTGGATCATAAAAAATTATGGATATTTGTGAAAACTGGGAATTCCAGAACACTTAATTGTGCTCCTGAGGAACCTGTACATAAACCACAAGGCTGTTGTTCAAACAGAACAAGGGGATACTGCATGGCTTAAAATCAGGAAAGGGATGAATCAGGGCTGTATTCTTTGATCATACTTATTCAATCTGTATGCTGAACAAATAATCCAAGAAGCTGGACTATATGAGGAAGAGCTCAGCATCAGGATTGGAGGAAGAGTCCTTAACAGCATGTGACATGCAGATGATACAACTTTGCTTACTGAAAATGACGATGACTTGAAGTACTTACTGATGAAGACACAGACTAGTCTTCAGTATGGATTACACCTCAACATAAAGGAAAAAAAAAATCCTCACAAGGGATCAATAAGCACCATAAATGGATAAATGAAGAAAAGATTGAAGTTGTCAGAGATTTCATTTTACTGAGATCCACAGTCGACATCTACGTAAGCAGCAGTCAAGAAATCAGACATCATATCGCTCTGGGTAAATTTGCTGCAAATACCTCTTTAAAGGGTTAAAGAGCAAAGATGTCACTTTAAAGGCTAAGGTGTTCCTTACCCAAGCCTTGGTATTTTCTATCACCTCATTTGCATGGTAATGCTGGACAATGACTAAAAACCAAACCAAACTCACTGCCATCGAGTTGGATCTGACTCATAGCAGCCCCTCCTTGGGTTTCCAAGGCAGTATTTCTATGGAAGTAGATTGCCCAATCTTCCTTCTGAGGAGGGGCTGGTGGGTTTGAACCACCAGCCTTCTGGTTAGCAGTCAAATGCCTTAGGCACTATGCCACTAGAACCCCTGGATAATGACCAAGGAAGACTAAAAAAGAGATGATGCCTTTGAATTGTGGTGTTGGCTAAGAATACTGGAAATACCATGGATTAATAGAGTATTCACCACTCAGCTGTCAGTTTGTTGTACTGTGGTAGCTTGTGTGTTGCTCTGAGGCTGGAGGCTATGCCACTGGTGTTTCAAATGTCAGCAATGTCACCCATGGTGGACAGGTTTCAGCAGAGCTTTCAGACTAAGACAGACTCAGAAGAAGGAAGGGGCCATTGACTTCTCAAAGAATTATCCAGTGAAAACCTTATGAATAGCAGTGAAACACTGTCTCATGTATTACTGGAAAACTTTATTAATGGCCCTAAAACACTGTCCAGTATAGTGCCAGAGATGAGCCCCTCAGGTTGGAAGGCACTCAGAGTATGACTGGGGAAGAGTTGCTTCCTCAGAGTAGAGCCAGCCTTAATGATGTGGATACAGTAGAGCTTTCAGAACCTCCATTTGCTGACGTGGCACAACTCAAAATGAGAAGAAACAGGTGCAAACATCCATTAATAATTGGAACATGGAATGTACGAAGTATGAATCTAGGAAGATTGGAAGTTGTCAAAAATGAAATAGAATGCATAAAGATTGATATCTTAGGCATTAGTGAGTTAAAATGGGCGATTTTGGTCATTTTGAAACAGACAACCATATGATCTACTATGCTAGTACTGACAAAGAGGAATGGTGTGGCATTCGTTGTCACAAAGAATGATTCAAGATCTATCCTGAAATACAACACTGTATATTCATATGCCTACAATGAAGACCAGTTAATTCTATTATTCAAATTTGCACACCAACCATCAAAGCCAAAGATGAGGAATTTGAAGATTTTTACCAAGTTCTGTAGTCTGAAACTGATAAAACATGCAATCAAGATGTGTTGATTATCACTGGTGACTGGAATGCAAAAGTTGGAAACAAAGAAGAATCAGCAGTAGTTGGAAAATATGACCTTGGTGATAGAAATAACACTGGAGATCACATGATAGAATTTCGCAGGACGAACGACTTATTCATTGCAAATACCTTTTTTCAACAACATAAATGGCTGCTATACACATGGACTTCACCAGATGGAGTACACAGGTATCAGATCAATTACATCTGTGGCAAGAGGTGATGGAGAAGCTCAATATCTCCACCCAAAACAAGGCCAGGAGCTGACTGTGGAACAGACCATCAACTGTTCAGATGCAAGTTCAAGTTGAAGCTGAAGAAAATTAAATCAAGTCCACAGGAGGTAAAATATAACCTTGATTCTATCCCACCTGAATTTAGAGACAATCTGAAGAATAGAGTTGATGCATTGAACACTAATGACAGAAAAGCAGATGAGTCACGGGATGACATCAAGAACAGCATCACCACCACCAGTGTCACCCCACTAGTGTCAGTTTTTCATGCTGTGGTGGTTTGCATGTTGCCGTGATGCTAGAAATAATGCCACTGGAATTTCAAACACCAGCATGGTCATCCATGATGGACAAATTCCAGTGGAGTTTCCAGACTAAAACAGAAGAAGAAAGGCCTGGCAATCTACTTCTGAAAACTAGTCTATGTAAACCTTATGAATCACAGCAGAACAGTGTCTGACTCACTTGCTTTGGCCATGTTATCAGAAAGGATCAGTCGCAGGTTGTTGTTGTCGTTGTTATATGCTGTCAGGTTGGACCCGACTCATAGCAATCCCTCCTTAGGTTTCTGTGGCGATATTACTATGGAAGTAGATTGCTCAACCTTCCTTCCGAGGAGTGGCTGGTGGGTTTGAACTGCCAGCCTTCTGGTTAGCAGTCAAGTGCCTTAGGCACTACACTACCAGAGCTCTTCAGGAGGACAACAAATTTGGTGAAGCAGAGGGGCAACAGGAGTGAGAGGACTCTCAGTGAGATGGACTGGAGTAATAGTACAGTGATGGACCCAAACATGCATGAGGTTGATGCACGTGGAGTAGGGAATATTTCGTTCTGCTGTTCATAAAGTCACCACGAGTCAGAGTTAACCAGATGGAAGCTATTTATCTATATTATCTTAATACTATCTATTTCTTCTTGGCCCACATATGGTATATGTAGAAAGCAAGCAGCTACTACCTTTTAGCTCAATAGGTTTCATAGATTTAAGCCATTAAATGTGGTTACAAGTCAGTCTTCTCCAATGAGAAGAAACTCAATTCATGATCTCCAATTCACACCCATGGAATCTAAGGTGCTAAAAACACTAGTAGACTTGGGTATAAACTGGAAGACTCGGGAAGAGACAGAAAACTCTTGTCCCTGGCCAAGTATCGTGCTCACTGGATCCTGCTGCCTTCGCCTCCTTCCATGACAAAAGATCTCACATCAAAAGGAAAGGTACAACAGTGAGGGAAAGGCAGAACATACTCAAATTTGAAATAGGTATTAATAAATCCTCGATAATGGAGGGGTCACCTTTTCAATAACAGTGATGGGGATGGTGATCAACTTGCAAGTGACTGTCCACTCACCAAAATGCTTACTCATATGCCTTAATACGTAAGCACCTTAGAAAAGAGGTGAAATGTGGCCATTAGGCTTACGTAAGCCTAAACATAAATTCATTCTAAAGAAAATGTCCTTGAACCATATTTTGCTTTCTATGTGAAAAGTAATATATTTCTCTCTGCATAAGTTCACAAATCATTCCAGAAAGTAAATAGAAAAGAAATTATCAAACATTTTTTCATATATATTAAAAGATCAGCTTATTTCTTTTACTCGGTCTCACATTCAGCTTTTTAATATAATATATGACTCTTGGATGGATGGGTGTTCAACTGTGTGATAAATTTGGAGTTCTTAAGCAACAATTGAAAAAAGATACTGGCATCCATGCCCTTTAAAATACAATAATTACAAAATATCATACCTCTTAAAGAGAGAGGCCCTGTGCTAGATCCAATAATTTGACATCAAGTACATTTAGGTGCTGGGTGTGCTTACAGTGTGCCTATAAATCACCATAACAATGTTTTGCAATCATCTTTTATTTACTGCTATCTCAGGGTCTCTCTTACATGCACTAAGAATATTTCTCCTGTACTAGTTTGCATCTCATATTGGAGTACCATTTTATAGTATACAAAGCACTTATACATGTTAAAAAAAAAATCTTCATCAAGTTGATTCCAACTCATGTGCATCAGAGTAGAACTGTGCTCCATAGGTTTTTCATTGGTTGATTTTTCAGAAGTAGATTGCAAGATCTTTTTTCTGAGGTGCCTCTGGGTAGATGGCAACCTCCAACCATTCAGTTAAAGGACAAGCACATTAATCATTTGCAGCACCCAGGGACTCCACTCCATACATATGTTACTTCATTTAACTCTGTGCAATTATGCAAGTATTATTATCATCAGTAACTCAAAGAAAGTGTCCAAGATCATAAAGCATGTAGCAGAAATGAGATGGAAACTATGTCTTGGTCTTTAGAATGATCTATTTACTATTTTTTTCCCATATTACCTTACAAGCTCATGAGGACAACATTTTGCTCATTATTATATTTGCATTTTCTAGAAAATGAGGGGATTTAATAAATCTCTATAAAATGAATACACACTAAAATTAGGGTACCTACTATCCTACTGGCAGCAATCAAGCTTCAGAACTTTCTGGGTAATACGCCATGCAATTCATTTTACATATATTCATTTTCAGTTGACAATACAAGAGAGTAGCAACACATGTTACTTGTAAGAACAGTAATGTCATAAAGCTAATGAGAAATTTACAACATTCATCCAAAGCTCAGTTAAGGTGCTCTTAGAGTTTTCACTGGTTCTTAGAGTTTTGTCCACAAACTAGCAGCAGCCACATACTTGGAAATCAGAAGTGCAAAATCTTAGTTCCCATTCCAAACCTACTGAATCAAAAATTCAGAGTTTATGCCCAATGATCTATATTTTGCCAAGCCTTCCAGATGATTCTGATACATGTTAAAATTTTGAGAACTACAGGTTTAGTAAAACAGTAGCCACGGAGGATGGTTTGAAGGATATGGGGTCCTTCCGCTCTTCCAAATAGTCTAAAATTCAGGCCATGTTATATTAATGCTCTGTGAAATTGTTTTGCCACTGACCTGCAACAGGAAAGATTCACTTTAGAGGGAGGAGTCAAAATGGCAGCATACCTTGCTATACCTCTATAGCAAAGACCTAAGAAACCAAGTGAAGCAGATACAGAAGACAATCCTGGAATACTGAGCATAAACTTAAATAATAAAAATTATATTGAATATCTGGAAGAAGAAACTAAATAAAAACAGCGAACAACAAGAAATATGCAGAGGAGGGACCCTGCCAGCCTCCCCTGAACAGCATGTCCATCTTGGAACAAAGCCAGCAGCAATCCCAGGTGAGAGGCACTGAAAAGCAGCTGCACTTAATTCCCAACAGGAGACAGAAAAACTGTGTTGACACACCCTGAGTGAAGCAAGGTGAGCAGGACATGAACTGGGTCTAAGGAGGGAAAGCACAGGAAGGTACATGAGAGTTTCAGTGATCTCTGCATCCAGAGAGCAGGGAGGGAGCCAGGACACAGAGACAGTGCTACATATCAGCTGCAGTCCCTCAGCACTGGGCTAGGTGGTGCACATGGAGTAATAGATGTGTAGAGTGTCAGCAGGAAGTCTGCCACCTGACTGCGCTATGGACAGCCCCCCACCCCTCACACAGGATTGGGGCCAGGTCCTGATCACTAGCTACAGCCAACAGTAAGTGCCCAGGCACCCACACCCAGCAACCAGAGCAGCATGTTTTCCCTACCCCTACCCTATTGATGATTAGAGGTACCAATTCCCCATCCCCACAGGCTCACCTGCTGTAAACCACAGTACAAGCCTCCCTCCTTTCCCACCCAGCTCCATCATCATCACCACCCCCAACCCAGATGCCAAGAAGCATAGCTCCAGAGCTCCTGGCCACCCAGCCCCATCCCCTATCCACTGTTCCACCTCACCAGGGCTGCATAAGAGTGCTCTGGCACCTCTGGTCATCTACCCCTTCCCCCCTCCCACTGCCCTGCCCACCCAGTTAGCACCAAGAAAGTGTTCCAGTGCAGTCAGCAGCTTACCACATCCCCTGGCCACTGCCCTGCTCAGCTGGTGAGTGTTTGTCCCAACATTCCCATGACACTACACCAAAAACAGGCAGTAGCCAGTACCTATCCAGTCTGCCCTCATTTGTTTTGCATGCTCTGTAAACAACAAATGGACCTACCTTGCCAGCCATACCCACCCACCTGGAGGCATGTGGTGAGCACTTTCATGTCATCAGTGAAGTATGCTTAAACCACCACCTCTGATATATCAAAATAAAACAAAAAAAATCATGATAAAGCAAAAAAAAAAAAAAAAAAAAAAAAAACCCACCTGCTCCTGGGTCGGCCTCTGAGTGGGAAAAGAGATGGCCATTTGTGGAAAAATGAAACACGATCCATAAGTCGCACCATGAACAAAAAAAAAAAAAAAAAAAAAAAAAAAAAAAAAAATTCAATAAATAAATTACACTGTAATGCCTCAAAGACAACAGACAATACTTAAATCACACACACACACACACACACACACACACACAAAAGATAAGCTGGCTCAAATAAATAACCAAAATAAAGAAGCAAATAACTTTCTAGAAGAAATTCTTGATAAGGAATTCAAAAGACTTATATAAAGGATCCTTAAAGAGATTAAAGAAAGTACTGAAAAAAATCCTAGAAGAATTCAGGAAAACAAGACAATAACAAAAGGACAAAATATACAATTAAAAAACATACAAAAAAGCAACTAGATATCACTCAATGGAAGGACATAAGAGGAGAATGAAACAATAAAAGATTCTGTGGGAAGAAGAAAAAGACAAATCCCTTGACACTAATCTGTATGAGAACAATTAGAAAAAAGAATGAAATAAAACGAAGCCTAAGAATTACATGAGACACTATCAAGAGGAAGAATTTACATGTAACTGAAATTTCAGAAAAGGAGGAGAGAAAAATAAATCTCAGAGAGAATTTTTGAAGATTTATTGAGAGAAAACTTCCCAAATATCACAAAAGACACAACAATTTCATTCCAAGAAGCTTAATGAACCCCATAAAGGATAGACCTCAAAAGAAAGTAACAAAGACACACCATAATCAAACTTACCAAAACCAAAGATAAAGAAGTCCGAGAATAGTGCATGGAAAAATGGAATATCAGGCACTGATAAAGCTAAACACTGACTTCTTAACAGAAACCATGCAGGTAAGAAGGCAGTAGGATGACATATCTAAAACCCTGAAAGAAAAGAATTGCCAATCAAGAATCATATATCCAGTGAAACTACCTTTAAATACAAAGACAAAACTAGGTCAGATAAACAAAAATCAAGGAGATTTGTAAAATCTAGACCAATCTTACAAGAAATATTAAAGGAAGTCCTTCAGAAAGAGAACCAACACTTCAGATGACAATCTGAGATTCACTCACTACCGTTGAGTTGGATATGACTCATAGTGACCCCTTGTTGCATTTCTGAGGTGGTATCACTATGGAAGTAGATTGTACAATCTTCCTTCTGAGGAGTGGCTGTTGGGTTTAAACCACCAGCTTTCTGGTTAGTAGTCAAATGCCTTAGGTACCATGCCACCTCTCCTTACCACCAGAGCTCCTAACCTGAGATTAAGACATGTAATTACTCAAATACCAATCCGGAAAAAGAATTCTCAAATGTAAAATAAAGATCAAAAACAGTTAACACAATAAAAAGCATAACAAAATGTAGCAGTGAATTCATACCTATCTATATCACACTGACTGTAAATGGTTTAAATGCATTAGTCAAGAGATAGAGAGTAGAAGAATGGATAAGAAAACATGATTCATCAATATATTGCCTAGAAGAGACACACTTCAGACACAAGGGCACAAACAGTAACTGAAAGAGAGCAGGAGTGGCAATAATAATCTCAAAAAAAAAAAAAAAAAGATTTTAAGTCAAAATCCATTATTTGAGACAAGAAAGCATATTATGTAATAATTAAAGGATCAATCTACCAAGAGAACATAACTGCAATAAATATTTACACACCCTGTGACAGAGCGCCCAAATATAGAAAACACAAATTCTAACAATATTGAAAAAATAATAGTTCCACAATAACAGTAAGGGAATTTATTTAGCATACCACTTTTGATGATTGTCAGAATAACAAAGATGAAACTCGACAAAGATTCAGAAGATCTAAATAACACATCAGAGCTCCTTTACATATTGTTGTTGTTGTTATGTGCCGTCGAGTTGGACCCGACTCATAGCGACCCCTCCTTGGGTTTCCGAGGCAGTATCACTACGGAAGTAGGATTGCCCAACCTTTCTTCCGAGGAGCCTTCTGGTTAGCAGTCAAGTGCCTTAGTTTACATATTAGCCTCTGTAAAATCAGTGTAACAAAACAAAAAACAAACTCATTGGCATTGGGTTGATTCCGACTCATAGTAACCCTATAGGACAGAGTAGAATTGTCCCATAAGGTTTCTATAAATTTTTAAGGGAGCAGACTGTCACATCTCTCACTGAACAACTGCTGAATTAAAACTGCCAACCTTTCTCTTAACCATTAAAAGTTTAACCACTGCATCATCGAGGCTCCATGAAACCAGTATAGTTTTTTTTTTTTTTTCCCCTATTTCTACCTACTCTCATACAGCCTGGTATAAAGACAATACTCTGTAAAAATTTATTCAATAAAATAAGCAATATATGATTTTTAAAATAACTTACATATGTAATTTTATCTACACATACACTCTATGCTTTCATAGCATAGTGCCTAAGACATTTGACTGCTAACCAGAAGGTTGGTGGTTCAAACTCACCAGCTACTCTGTGGAAAGAAGATGGGGCAATCTACTCCCATAAAGATTTGTTGTTTGTTGTTGTGTGCCATGGAGTCGGACCTGACTCATAGCGACCCCTCCTTGGGTTTCCGAGGCAGTATCACAAAGGAAGTAGATTGCCCAACCTTCCTTCCGAGGAGTGGCTGGTGGGTTTGAACCGCCAGCCTTCTGGTTAGCAGTCAAGTGCCTTAGGCACTGCTCTGGTAGGATGGTGCCTAAGGCACTTGACTGCTAACCAGAGGCTGGCAGTTCAAACCCACCAGCCACTCCTCGGAAGGAAAGTTGGGCAATCTACTTCCGTAGTGATACTGCCTCGGAAACCCAAGGAGGGGTCGCTATGAGTCCTGCTGACTCGACGGCACCTAACAACAACCCATAAAGATTAGTCACCTTGAAAACCCAATGAGATTCACTCTGAGTTGGAATGAACCTATGGCAGTGTTTTTTTTTTTTTTTTTTTTTTTAAATACTCACTGGAGACTTTCATATTCTTTTTCATATATTTGATGGCACATGTGTAGAGATTTTGATAATACATTCTGCTTCAAGAGACAGACTCTCTCTCTCTCCCGTACTCCACTGAGTATAAATTCAAAACAGAAGAGTATAACACTTTTGATTGTGCCAGTTCCAGTAAGATGGTGGAATAGGTAGATAAACTACACAGACCTTGTGCAATGAAGAAAAGGGGAACCAATTAACACAGATGCAGAAGGTAATCCTGAAGCCCTGAGCTTTGGAAGGAAGGATACAGAAGTGGACTAAACTCCAACTAGTAGGAGAACTTGCATGAAAACACCAAAAAAGGAGACATACAGAGCTACATTCTGTCAGTGATCCTGACAGCAGGACAGCTTGGATATCACCAAGTGGTGTTAGGACCTAAGAATTAACCTAAAAATTGGCCCTGCTGGCCAATGGCTGCATGGAGGACTACACTGGTGGCTGATGAAAAATAAAAGGGAAAGCAGCAAAGAGAGAGATGGGCTGGGCTGTGGACATTTGCCTGTCCAGAGGGTGCAGCCATTTTAAATGTTTGCAAGTGATTTGATCATTTTGGATATTTAAAGCAACAGCGTTCTCTCAGATTCCTGGGACCTAAGAATAGGCTCCATTTTGCAAGGACATTCTGGACACAAATGATTGGAAAGGTGCGATATTCCCCTTGTTACTCTTGTAGCCCACACCCTGTTGGAGAACGGAGATGCAGCCATCCTTCATTCCCACACACCTTCTGGGCTGGCAGGAATTTCATCCCAGTCTGTGTGCTCTGACGGAGCCTAGGTGCCCTGCCTCGCCCTGCCCAGATACTTTTTCCCTTTTTTTTTTTTTTTAGTTTGTTTTTGTCTGTTTTAAAATTATTATTACCCTTTTTTTTTTTTTCTTTTTGCATCCTTTTTATTACTATTCTTTCTTCTTCCCTTCTCAGGTTCTAGTTTTTGGCTTTTTCTCTTTTCCCTTTTCCTGATTCACATTTTTTCCTTTCCTGTGATTCTCCCCATTCCTTGTTTATCTTTTTGCATTTTTTCCCACTTTTTTCTTCATTATTCTCCTGCTCTACCTATTTTTCTTTTATTGCTCCCACCTCAGATATTGCAATGTGTTTTTTTTGTTTCTTTTTTCCTTTTTTGGGGATTGTTCCTGTGGGTTTATATAGTGTGTCTTTTGACAAATTGCTTTTACTTTTTTGATGGTGTTAAATTAGGACATTTCCAGAGAAGCAGAAATTAAGGAAATTTATTAAAACCAGACCAATCTTATAAGAGGCACTAGAGGGAGTCATTGAACTCACTGCCTTGGAGTCAGATCTGACTCATAGTGGCCCCTCCTTGGGTGTCTGAGGTGGTATCACTACGGAAGTAGATTGCTCAACCTTCCATCCAAGGAGTGGCTGGTGGGTTTGAACCACCAGCCTTCTGGTTAGCAGTCAAGTGCCTTAGGCACTACACCAATAGCAAACAACAACTGACCATTAATATACAAGATGGCACACCCAGAAATCAATACAGCCATGGAAGTATCCAAAGTAAAATAAGCTTACAAGATTATAAGCAGGGAATGAAAGACATCAATTGGAAAATAAGGACAATTAAAAACAAAACAAACAAACTCACTGCCATTGAGTCTATTCGACTCATAGTGACCCTTCCTTGGATTTCTGAGGCAGTATTTCTGCAGAAGTAGATTGCCAAAAAGAGGAAAAAATAGTGTAGTCAGAGAACTTCTAAATGGTGAGGAAGTCAAGAGTGTTGTAAGATGGAATGGACTGTTCTAAATTTGGGGAGAAAATTATAAAACACAGTGTAACAAAGAAAAATAATAAACCTTCACATCACACTCAAAAGAGGACAATCACAAATATTTAGCAAATATTAAAACAATAGCAACAAAGGAAATAGTAATAGATTAACAAACATAATGAGCTCAGCATAGAAAATTAGATGGAACAAAGAAACCAGGAACACCATGAAAAAACACATAACAAAATGACAGCAACCAATTAATACTTTCAATATTTACACTGAATGTCAATGGATTAAATGCACCACTCAAGAGACAGAGAGTTGCAGAATGAATAAGAAAACAAAACCCATCAATATCTTGTCTACAAGAGACACACCTTAGAGACAAAGACAAAAACAGACTAAAAATCAAAGGTTGGAAAAAGATAAGCAAATGGCAATCAAAAAAGAGCAGGAGTGACAATATTAATTTCTGATCAAATTGACTTTAAGACTAAGACCACCGTACAAGACGAGGAAGGACATTATGTAATGATTAAAGGATCAATTGAACAAGAAGATATAACCATAAAAAATATCTATAGACCCAATGAAAGGGCCCCAAAATACATAAATCAGACTTTAACAGAATTGAAAATGCAAATAGATGACTCCACAGTCATAGTAGAAGACTTTAATACACCACTTTCAGTGAAAGATAGAACAACTGGAAACAAATTCAACAAAGACACAGAAGAGCTAAACAATACAATCCACCAACTTGACCTCATAGACATCTGTGGACCACTTCAGGCAATAACGGCACAATATACATTCTTTTCCAATGTATATGGAACATTCTCCATGACAGACCCTATGTTAGACCATAAAGCAAGCCTTAATAACTTTATAAACATTTAAATACCGCAATGCATCTTCTCAGATCACAATGCTATCAAATTAGAATTCAACAATAGAAAGATCAATGGAAAGAGAGCTAACACATGGAAACTGAATGACACCCTCCTCAAAAATGACTGGGTAACAGAAGAAATAAAAAATGAAATTAAAAATTTCCTTGAATCAAATGAGAATGAAAATATAATGTACCAAAATCCTTGGGACACAGGAAAAACAGTGATCAGAGGCCAATTTATAGCAATCAATGCACACATCCAAAAAGAAGAAAGAGCTCAAATTAATGCTTTAAGCCAACATTTCCAACAATTAGAAAAAGAACAGCAAGAAAAGCCTACAGTCACCAGAAGAAAGTAAATAGTAAAGAATCGAGCAGAAATCAATGAAACAGAAAACACAGAAACAGCAGAAAAAATCAACAAAGCTAGAAGTTGGTTTTTTTAAAAGATTAATAGAATTGACAACCCACTGGCAAATTTAATAAAGGAAAAGAGGGAGAGAACACAAATAACATGAATAAAAAACGAAATGGGCTGCATCACAACAGAATCAGCTGAAATCAAAAGGATAATATCAGGATACTATGAAGACCTGCATGAAGAACTGTACTCCAACAAATTTGAAAATCTGGAAGAAACAGACAGATTTCTAGAAACACACCACTTACCTAAACTAACACAGACTGATGTGGAAAAGTTGAACAAATCCATAACAAAAGAAGAAATTGAACAGGTAATAAAAAAATTCCCAACAACAAAATGTCTTGGCCCAGATGGTTTCACCGGAGAATTCTACCACACATTCAGAGAAGAAGTGACACTAATCCTACTCAAACTACTCCAAAACATAGAAAAAGATGGAATCCTCCCAAATTCATTTTATGAAGCAAGCATAACCTTGATACCAAAACCAGGCAAAGACATCACTCAGAAGGAAAACTACAGACCAGTATCCCTCATGAACATAGATACAAAAATCTTCAACAAAATCCTAGCCAATATGCTCCAACAAAATATCAACAAAATAATTCATTATGACCAAGTGGGGTTCATAACAGGTATGCAAGGATGGATCAACATTAGAAAAACAATCAACATCATCCACTCCATAAATAAGCAGAGCACAAGAACCACATTATCACATCAATTGATGCACAGAAAACATTTGATAAAATCCAACACCCATTCCTCACCAAAACTCTCGGCAAAATAGGAATAGAAGGGACATTCCTCAACATAATAAAGGGCATCTATGAAAAACCAACAGCCAACATTATCCTCAATGGAGAGAGACTGAAACCATTCCCTTTGCAAACAGGAACCAGACAAGGATGCCCTCTACCACCACTTCTATTCAACATTATATTGGAAGTCCTAGCTAGGGCAATAAGGCAAGAAAGGGAAATCAAAGGCATGCAAATTGGTGAGGAAGAAGTCATATTATCCCTATTTGCTGATGATATGATCTTATATCTAGAAACCAAGAGACTCAATCAAAAATCTATTGAAACTAATTGAGAGATTTAGCATAATTGCAGGATACAAGAACAACATCCAAAAATCAGTTGGATTCCTCTACATCAGCAAAGAGACTATGGGAAAAGAAATGAGGAAATCAATATAATTTACAATAGCTATCAAAAAAAATAAAATACTTGGGAATAAATCTTACCAGGGACACAAAAGATCTGGACCAAGAAAATGATAAAACTATAAACCATAAAAGATCTACATAAATGGAAGAACATCCCATGCTCATGGATAGGAAGATTGAACATTGTGAAAATGTCAGTTGTACCCAAAGCAATCTACCCATTCAATGCAATCCCAATCCAGATCCCATCAGCATTCTTTAAGGATATGGAAAAAACAATCACTCACTTTATATGGAAAGGAAAGAGACCTCGGATAAGCAAAGCACTATTGAAGAAGAAAAACAAAGTCAGAGGTCTCAGACACCTGGATCTTAAAACCTACCATACAGCCACAGTAGTCAAAACTGCCTGGTATTGGTATAATGACAGAAATATAGACCAATGGAATAGAATTGAGAATCCAGAAATAGATCCATCGACCTACGGTCAGCTCATCTTTGACAAACGGCTGAAATCCATTAATGAGATTTATATAGGTACCCTTCACAGCAATGGCTAATTGCAACGATGGAAAAAACAAAGTCTAGTAAAAGAGGAAAATAGTAAATATTACTCAATGTATTTGTACAATTGTGGTGGTTATGTTTGTATGTCAACTTGGCTGGGCCTGGTTGAGTGGCTGGGCAGCTGGTGAGAGTTATTCCCCATGATGAGACTGGCAATCAACTCCATGGTGGGATCTACTACAAGCAGCTGAATAGCTGCCCTTAGGGAATGTGGTCTGCTTCCTGTGTATAAGCAGAAGCCTTGGGGAATGGTCTCTAGCCTATGGCACTCTTGGACCCTGCATATAGCTGGATCGTTGCTCAGCAGCCTGTCATGCTCTGCCAACCTGGGGACTTACAATGGACTTCAATTAATGGCCTGCTATGTGGTTTGGTAACATAGGGACTGTGCCTTCTTATTTGTCGGCCGTGGGCTTGTTAGCCTCAGCAGCTGGTAGCTGCCTGAGTGAAGAGATGCCTCTAGCTTCAGTGGGCCAGGAGCAAGAGGCAAAACTGAAGCCCAAGGTCAAGGGGCTTTCACACAGCCCCTAGAGCCTGGCACTTTGAACTTGGACTTAAAGTCTCCAAACTGTAAGAACAATGTATATATATTTTTATGTGAGATGTTTCTAACTGACAGTTTCAAGTGGCAAAACAATTTGTATAGTATGATTCAACTGTATTCAATAACAATTATATGTGCACAAAATAATCCTAGTAATATGCATTACAATACTAACCAAAAAATATTTCTAGGTGATGGGATATAGGGAATTTTTCATTTCTCTTGTTGATTATTTTTACTCTTATTAATCAATGCTTACTAAAAGAACAAAAAGGGGAACACACACATATACTGCTTACCAAAACCAAACCAAACTCACTGCTGTAGAGTCGGATCCGACTCATAGTGACCCTTCCTTGGCTTTCCAAGGTGGTATCTCTACGGAAGTAGATTGCCCAACTTTCCTTCCGAGGACTGGCTGGTGGGTTTGAACCTCCAGCCTTCTGGTTAGCATTCAAATGCCTTAGGCACTACGCCACCAGAGCTCCCATACACTGTTTAAGACATGTAATTTGTAATCAATTTAATGTGGCTATTTTAAGTGCTATGGTCTTTTAAACACATAATATAAATAGTAAGAGTTTTCTAATGTGGAGAGAACAATGGAAAAGCAACATACTTACACCTGAAAACATAATACTAACATATGAAATGCAGGGATTTAGTAGATTAACGAAAGCCTGAAAGAGCTAATTTACAAAGGCTCTTTGGAAGATTTAAATTTAGGACATGACTTATAAATATAGAGTTCTGAAGTTTATTTTGTGTTTCCTTCAAGCAGGACAATCTGGTTTTCTTCCTTTAGACAATACAATTAAACTAGCCAATGCAGTCAACCTTCTTGTTGTATTTCTTAAAACATTCAGAAAAATATCAAAGTATTCTTTCATTAACCCGTTGTTGTACTGAGTAATTTAAATTCCTTATGCATTTAGTTTATGCCAATTTAATTGTAATTTTGTCATGTCAAAGTCTTCGTTTTCTTTTGATGATTTATCTTTTAGTTTATATTTTAATATCTAATTTATCTATATGTACTCTAAGTTAGAATCTAGCTTCACAGCATAATTGGACGTATAAAACGCAGTTAATGTTTTCCCAAAAGAATCATCTGAAGTGAGTGCATTTGTATTAAATCTTGATTGCCTTGAATTAAATATAATATAGATTATCTCTTCCATGGCTGAGTTTGAACGAGTTTCTTTCCAAATTGTCTACACACATAAACTATATGCTGAGCTCATCAATGTCTTGTGTAAATCTATTTATACCAGGTTATATATTTGAATTAAGTTAGTAAGACATAAAGTGTGTGTGTGTGTTTTATGTCAATGAAATATTTATGCATTCGATAAACCCCAGCTAGAATCAAGACATCTTGTGTCTGTATTTATCCAATCTAAAATCCCTGTCAACAGGGTTGCTGACTTGACAACTACAGAGCCAAATAAAGATAAAAATGCATTACGTTAGAAGCAGGAAATTATCCTAATCAAAATGTCACTTCTGAAAGTGACTTTTTAAAAATGGCAACACTGTAAACAGAAACTTCCACAGTGAGAATTAAACATAATTAAATGTGAGACTTCAAACTTCTTTCATTCTCTACAAGTGTTTTTCTGGGCAGGACAGAATTTTCCTTTCAAGTATACCTAGTTCTTGTCTTTCAATTTATCAAGTGGATTTAACATCATATTATATATATTGTGTGTGTGTGTGTCTGTGTGTGTGTATATATATATAATTGACTCTTAAGATTTTTTTTTCTAACCTTGAATGTAGTAGATCAGGATTAATATATTGCAAGACAAACTGGAGAGGTATATAAATATGTGCCCATGAGGAACAGAAGGGTTAAGTGCTCGGCTGCTAATGAAAACGTCAGCAGTTTCAAGCCACCTGGGCACATCTATATCCAAAATAATAATATGATCATGTGTTTTCTTTTCTACAAAACGATCTCCAGTGGTTTGGCTATATTTTAATTGGATTTTTAACATGTATTTGTTTTTTAAAACAGGAACCAGTGACTTCTGGGAGGAATCAGATAATGTTGGGGGAAAAAATGAATGAATGCAAGGTCAAAATAGTGGAAGCAATGGAAGGAAACAAAAAAAATGAAGTGGTAGCAATAGCAATAGTGTGACCAACTTCAGAAAAGAAAAAAAAAAGAGTAACAAAAATGATTAAAATGATATTCCAATGAATTCTACACAAGTCAATCCTGCTATGGAGAAGAGCAAGTAGAGGTGTATATTGTGATAAATAAAAAACTGACCTACTGCCACTGAGCTGATTTTGACTCACAGCAACTCCACAGGACAAGGTATAACTGCCCCATAGGGTTTCCAAGGCTGTAATCTTTATGGAAGCAGACTGCCGCATCTTTCTTCCAAGGAGTGGCAAGTATATTTAAACCCACCAACCTCTGGTTAGCAGCCATGCATTTAACCTATACCACCAGGGAGACTTGTGATAGAAGGAGATAAACTTCATGGTGGGTTAGTTTATCTGTAGAATGTGAAAATTATACTAGAGATGCTTCTTTGAGGGAAAGTAAATCGATTCATGCTTAATGCATCTCATGCATAGCCTCCCCTTATCTTTTAGTAGAGGCTTGCATGTCACTACAATGCTAAACAGGTTTCAGTAGGCCTTCCAGACTAAGATGAAGAAGAAAACTCTGGAGATCTACTTCCTAAACTCAGCAGTGAAAACCCTATGGAACACAATGGTTCAATTCACAACCAACCAATTCACAACCAATCAAGGGGATAGCATAAACCACGTAGCAGCATTCCATCATGCATGGGGTCATCATGTGTCAGGAGCTTACTAGACAACAGTTAAGAACAATAACAACAAATATATCCTTCCTGGAGCTTGGTTCTAATGATGGTGTGATCCTTGCCACCAGACAAGAAATGAAGCTAGGACTGATAACACTGGAAGTAGTTAGGCAAAATCTTTGACTCTCCAATATACATGAATACTAAAGTATCCATCACCTTGTTCTTTCTTCAGAAAGATGACTGAATATATGCTATCTTTTACAAATTCATTTAATATCCAATTTTAATCATATATATAAATATATGGTTTATTAACAAATGATATGCATGAAAATGTGCTTATTTTGTTCATATATAAAGTCTTTCTTTGAAGCACCTAAGGAACAAACTTTAAATAGGCATTTAAAGATATACCAAACCAAAACCAAACTCACTGCCATGAAGTTTGGGTTTCCGAGGTGGTAAATCTTTATGGAAATAGGTTGCCCAGTCTTTCTTCCACAGAGTGGCTGGTGGATTTGAACCACCAACCTTCTGGTTGGCATTCAAATGCCATAGTGTTGGTATTTAACTATTTCAGAAGGTAGCATACGATCAGGAACCTTTGGTACGGAAGGAAGAAGTGCAAGCTGCACTGAAGGCATTGGTGAAAAACAGAGCTTCAAGAAGTGATAGAACACCAACTGAGATGTTTCAACAAACAGATACAGCACTGGAAGTGTTCACTCACCTCTGTCAAGAAATCTGGAAGACATTTACCTGGCCAACAAACTGGAAGAGATCTGTAGTTGCACCCATTCCAAAGAAAGGTGGTCCAAGAGAATGCAGACATTGGCAAACAATATCATTAATATCACATACAAGTAAAATTCTGCTAAAGATAATCCAGAAATGGTTGCAGCTGTACATAGTCATGGAACTGCCAGAAATTCAAACCAGATTCAGAGGAGAATGTAGAATGAAGGATAAAATTACGATATCAGATGGATGTTGGCTGAAAGCAAAGAATACCACAAAGATATTTATCCGTGTTTTATTGACTATGCAAAGGCATTTGATTGTATGGACCATAACAAATTATGGATAACATTGTAAAGAACAGGAATTACAGAACACTTTATTGTTCTTATGCAAAACCTGTACATAGACCTAGAGGCAATTATTTGAATAGAACAAGGAGATACTATAAGGTATAAAATTAGGAAATGTGAGTGCCAGGGTTTTTTTTTTCTCAAAATAAGTTAAAATAAATTTTACTTACATGTTAAAAGATATTTATGCACAACTAACAAATGCTTCATAAAACAATTGCCAATCCTTGTCCAATTTCATAATCATTTCTACACAGGCTTGGAAATTTTGCTGAGAAACAGAGTCTACAAAATATACCTTTTAGAAAGTGCCACAATTATTTTAGGCAAAATAATGTTTAATGTAATAATGTTTAGTTAAAATAATGTTCACCCTACTTATTCAATCTGTATGCTGAGCAAATAATCCTAGAAGACAGACTATATGAAGAAGAATGTGGCATCAGGATTGGAGGAAGGCTCATTAACAATCTGCAATATGCAGATGACACAACCTTGCTTGCTGAAAGTGAAGAGGACTTGAAGCACCTACTGATGAAGATTAGAAACTACAGCCTTCAGTATGGATTACATATCAACCTAAACAGAATGAATATCCTCACAACTAAGCCAATAAGCAACATCATGATAAATGGGGAAAATATTGATGTTGACAGGATTTCATTTTACTTGGATGCACAACCAACTCTCAAGAAAGCAGCAGTCAAGAACTCAACTGATACATTGCATTGGGCAAATCTGCTGCAAAGGCCTCTTTAAAATATCCAAAAGCAAAGATATCACTTTCAGGATTGAGGTCTATGTGACCCAAGCTATGATCTTTTCAATCGTTTCATATGCATGTGAAAACTGGACATGAGTAAGGAAAAACAGAGAAGAATTGATGCATTTGATCTATGGTGTTGGAAAAAAATACTGAATATACCACGGACTGACAAAAGAACAAGCTTAATCTTGTACAGCCAGAATGCTCCTTAGAAACAAGGATGGCAAGACTTTGTCTTATCTACTTTGGACATGTTATCAGGAGTGAACTGTTCCTAGAGAAGGATATCATGCTTGGTAAATTAGAAAATCAGCAAAAAAGAGGAAGATGGAGGCGGGGCAAGATGGCGGACTAGGCAGAAGGATTGCACAGACCCTCTTCAACAAAGAAAAGGGAAACCAATTAACACAGACACAGAA
>NW_006921768.1:6448423-6506129 GCF_000298275.1 Orycteropus afer afer
GAGGCACTCACTTGGTTATGCCAAGAGATTTGGAAGACAGTTACCTGGACAACTGACTGGAAGAGATCTATATTTGTACCCATTCCAAAGAAAGTTGATCCCACAGAATGTGGAAATTATAGAACAATATCATTAATATCACACACAAGTAAAATCTTACTGAAGATAATTCAAAAACGGTTGCAGCAGTATTTTGACAGAGAAATTTCAGAGATGTAGGCTGGATTCAGAAGAAGATGTGGAAAAGGGATATAATTGCTGATGTCAGATGGATCTTGGCTAAAAGCAAATAATAGTAGAGAGATGTTTACTTGTGTTTTATTGACTATGCAAAAACGTTTGATTGTGTGGATCATAACAAATTGTGAATAACACTGAGAAGAATGAGAATTCCAGAACACTTGGTTGTACTCATGAGGAACCAGTACATAGACCAGGAGGCTGTTGTTCAAACAGAACAAGGGCACCCTACATGGTTTAAAATCAACATGGGAGTGTGTCTCGATTGTATCCTTTCATCATACTTATTCAAACTGTATACTAAGCAAATAATCCAAGAAGCTGAACTATATGAAGAAGAATGTGACATCAGGATTGGAGGGAGGCTCAATAACAACCTGGGATACACTGATGACACAATTTTGCTTCCTGAAAGTGAGGATGATTTGAAGCACTTACTGATGAAGATTGAAGAATACAGTCTGCAGTATGGATTACATTTCAATATAAAGAAAACAAAAATCCTCACAACTGGATCTATAAGCAGCATTATGGTAAATGGAGAATAGATTGAAGTTGTCAAAGATTTCACATTTCCTGTTTCTACAATTGACACCAATGGGAGCAGCAGTCAGGACATCAGATGACGTATAGCACTGGACAAATTGGCTGCAAGGGACCTCTTTCAAGCGCTGAGGAGCAAGATGTCTCCTTGAGGACTAAGGTGCACCTGACACAAGCCACAGTATTTTCAATCACCTCATATGCATGTGAGAGGTGGACAATGAATAAAGAAGACCAAGGAAGAATTGATGCTTTTGAGATGCGGTGTTGGCGAAGAATGCTGAAAGTACCATGGACTGCTAAAAGAACTAACAAATCTGTTCTGGAAGAAGCAGCTGGAATGCACCTTGGAAGCGAGAATGGACAGACTTCATCTCACCTACTTTGGTCATGTTGTCAGTAGGGACTATCACCTGGAGAAGGATGTCATGTTTGGTAAGGTGAAGGGTCCATGAAAAAGGGGAAGACCCTCAACAAGATGGATCGACACAGTGGCTGTGGCAATGGGCTCAAGTATAGCAGGGACTGCAGAAGTGGCGCAGGACTGGGCAGTGTTTTGTTCTGTTGTGCATAGGGTTGCTATGAGTTGGAAATGACTCGAATTCACATAACAACATAAACATGGCCTTAACCAGATGGAATGCAGAAGAATCAAACCATCCGTGGAAAGAGACAATGGAGAAGCTCAATATTATTACTCAGAATAATGCCAGGGGTCCACTGTGGAACAAACTATCGATTGCTCATATGCAAGTTCAAGTTGAAGCTGAAGAAAATTAAGCATGTCCATAAGAGCCAAAATGTGACCTTGAATATATCTCACCTGAATTTAGAGACTATCTGAAGAATAGATTTGATGCATTACACACTAGTGATTGAAGACCAGACAATTTGAAGGATGACATCAAGGACAACATACATTGAGAATGCAAAAGGTCAATAAAAGGACAGGAAATGAAGAGAAGACAAAAACAGGTATCAGAACACCGGGATCTTAAATGGTTGCAAGCAGCCACCTGGATGCAACGATGGATACATCCTCATTCAGAGCAAAGAAAAATGAAGAAAACTAAAGACACATGGTAACAATCAGTCTAAGCAACTGGTATACCATGTGATCCTCAGCCAATATGATTACGAGACCAGAAGAACTAGATGGTGCCTGGCTACCATTGTAAACCACTCAGAGGGGGACCTATGTAAGAGATCCTGGATAGAGTGGGAGAATAATGTGGAACAAAACTCAAAATCATAAAAAAGGGGGGCACCAGGTTTGTTGGTCTGATAGAGCTCGTAGAATGCCTGAAACTATGGCCCCTAGCTCCCCTTCATTTCTGGAATTGAACCCACTCTTGTGGCTTCCAGTCAAACAAAAAACAGGCATGTGAGCTGAACATTTACGTTAGGTAGATACACTCCTTAGAGAGATCAATCATGGGAGAATAGAAGAGCAATGAATGCACAGGGAGATAGTTCAAGGGGCAGGAATGCATGGGAAGGAAGGACACAGGGAAGAGCTACCATGGGGAGGAAGTGGGAAGACAGCTGTTGCATTGTGTGAAATTGCAGTCAATGTCATGAGACAAAGTGTATGTGAACTGCAGTATGGAAAATAAATTTGCTCTGTAAACTTTCACCCAGATCACAATAAAGATTGAAAAAACAAATGGATTCCAGAAAAGACTCTTGAACAGAGAACAGCTAAATCAAAAGAATGAAATGATGAAGTAAAAGAGTTGAACAGAAGATTTCAAAAGACAGCTGAAGATGAAAAAGTAAAGTACTGTAATGAAATGTGTAAAACTTGAAGTTAGAAAATCAAAGGAAAACATAATTGCCATTTTAGAAGTTGAAAGAACTGAAGAATAATTCAAGCCTTGAGTTGCATGCAATATTGAAGCATTCTATGGGCAAAATACTGAACAATGCACAAAGCATCAAAAGAAGATGGAAGGAAGCAACTATACAGAAACTGCAAATTTTTAGTAGGTACCAGGGGCAGAAAGCAGGAGAAGGGGGGATTTTGCTAAGGGGACAATGAGTTGTGTTAATGGCAGTGGAATAATTTGGAAAAGAATAGTGATAATGCCTGTAACAACCTGAAAAATGTAATCAATGCCACTGAATTATGTATAAACTGTTGGAGTGTATGTTTTGCTGTGGATATCTTCACCACAATAAGATAAAAATGATGATGATATAGGGGAATGGTTTTATTAGTAGTAATTAAACTTTAATAAAATGCTTCAAAATTAACAAAAAGAAGATGGGAGGAATACACACAGTCACTGTACCAAAAAGAATTAGTCAATGTTCAACCTTTTCAGGTGATAGCACATGATCAAGAACCAATGGTACTGAAGGAAGAAGTCCAAGTTGCCCTAAAAGAAACAGTAAAAACAAGGCTCCAAGAATTGGCAGAATACCCACTGAAATGATTCAACAAACAAATGCATCACTCACTCATTTATGTCAGGAAATTTGGAAGACACCTACCTGGCCAACTAACTGGAAGAGATCTACATTTATGGCCAGTCCAAAGAAAGGTAATTCAACAGAATATGGAAACTGTCAAACAATTTCATTAATATCACATGCAAGTAAAATTTTACTAAAGATAATTCCTAAAACAGTTGCAGTTGTACATCTAAAAGGAACTGATAAAAACTCAAGCTGGATTCAGAAGAGGACATGGAATGAGGGATATCATTGCTGATTTCAGATGGATCATGGCTAAAAGCAAAGAATACCAGAAAGATGTTTACTTGTGTTTTATTGCCTACGCAAAGAACTGTGTAGATCATAACAAATTATGGATAACCTTGTGAAGAATGGAAATTCAGAACACTTTGTTGTGTTCATTAGGAACATGTACACAGGCCAAGAGGCAGTTGTGGGAACAGAACAAGGGGATACTACACAGTTTAAAATCAGTAAAGGTGTGTGACAAGGTTTTATCCTTTCAACATACTTATTCAGTCTGTAGGCTGAGCAAATAATTTGAGAAGCTAGACTATATGAAGAAAAATGAGGCATCAAAATTGGAGGGAGACTCATTAACCATCTGAGATATGCAGATGACACAACTTTGCTTGCCACAAGTGAAGAAAAGTTGAAGCACTTACTGTTGACGATCAAAGACTATATATAGCCTTTATGACTCACAAATGGACCAATAAGCAACATCATGGTAAATGGGAAAAAGATTGAAGTTGCAAAGGATTTCATTTTACTTGGTTCCACAATCAATGCTCATAGAAGCAGCAGTCAGCAAATCCAATGCAGTATTGCATTGGGAAAATATGCTGCAAAAGAGCTCTTTAAGGATTTAAGAGAGAAGATGTTACTTTAAAGTCTAAGGCACACCTTACCCAAACTATGGTATTTTCAATAGGCTCATATGCATGTTTAAAGCAGGACAATGATTAAGAAAGACCACAAAAGAATTGATGCATTTGAATTGTGGTGTTCATGAAGAATAGTGAATGTAATATGGACTGTTAAAAGAACAAACAAATGTCTTGGAGGAAGTATAGACAGAATGCTCCTTAGAAGTGAGACTGGCAAGACTTCATCTACATACTTTGCTCATGCTGTCAGAAGGGATCAGTCTCTAGAAAAGGATTTCATGATAATTGAAGTGGTGGCTCAGTGATAAAGAGGAAGAGCCTCAACAGGATGTACTGACACAGTGACTGTGACAATGGGCTTAAGCATGGCAATGATTATAAAGATGACACAGGACTGGGCAGTGTTTCATTCTGTTGTACACAGGATCACTATGAGTCAAAACTGACTTGACGGCACCTAACTACAATAACATGCAAGTCTCCATCTCAAATCTATTGCCCAAGGAAACCAGCCTAAGTATAAAATAAAAGGAATTATTCCCTAAAGGAGGAGCTCCGGTAGAGCTGCAGTTAAAGTCTGCGTTCAAAACTACCAGTCATTCTATGGGAGAAAAATGAGGCAGTCTGCTTCCATAAAGACTTATGGCCATGGAAACCCTATGGGGCAGTTCTACTGTGCCTTAAAATGGTTCGCTGTGAGTCAGAATCCACTTGATGGCAGTGGATTTGGGAGTTTGGGAATCACTAAAGGGAAAGAATATTAAGCTAAGATTTGGCTTTACATGTACTGGAAAATTGGGCAAATTAACCTTGCTAACATTGAAGGTATATTTAGGGACAATGAGAAGTAAGAATAAGCAAGCACATTATGGAGGACTGTGAATGCCACCCTAATTTGGAATTCATCACATAATCTAGAACTTCAAACGTTTTGCACCCTCAGTGGTCCAGGAGTGCAATTTCATCCTCTTGGATGCCTGTAGGCAGAGCTCAATGTGACAGAATGCAAGCATGAAAATTTTCTAAAGTTTAACTTCTTTTAAAAATGTCATGAACTTTTGCATTTTGCCCACAGTTATCAGCATGTGTCCTAATAACACTGCATTCTCCTGAGCATGGCCACAGGAAATAGGGAAACAGTACATATTTATTTTTTACTAGAGGTGACATAATAAAGATCATTGTTTGGAATGATTAATGTATCAACTTTCACATGGAATGGATTGGGGCAGGTACAGTCTGATAGAGATGATGGGGCCCAGGACTAAGTTGATATGATGACAAGAGCAAGCGAACAATATAGAGGGCATTTCAAAGAACTAACTCAAAGGACATGATAATTACCAGATACAGTCGCAGGGTACGAAGGAGATCCATTCCTAAGTGTGCCTTGGAGTTGAATTTGCAAGTAAGTCTGAACAGGTAGATATGGTTCTTAATTAGCCTTTAGTACAAGAAAAGGCACAAAGCTTTTTCAATGATTTAAAAGCTGCAGATGCAGCAAGTGAAGGAGACTGTGATGAAGAATTTCTTGCACATCAACTCACTGCCATCGACTCAGTTTCCGACTCATAGTAACTCTGATTGGGTCTCTGAGGCAGTAAACCTTTATGTCTTAACTGAAGTAGATTGCCCCATATTCCTTCATTAAGCTGATGAGTTTGCTGTCAAATCCCTTAAGCACTGCACCACCAGAGGTCCTTTTGCTGTGAGTGGGAAGTGGTTAAATCATTTCAAAATGAGGGCAAATTTTAATGACATTTATGTGTAAGTATGAGTTGTCCGTAAGTTGGACGTTTGTAACCCAGGGCCTTACTTACTATATAATTGTTAAAAGAAAGGGAGCAGAAAAAAATATGGGCCTTGGGAAGAAATACTAAACCACTGCTGAAAATAAAGAGGTTCTCCTTACTTTCCTTGTAAAACATTTTGTGTTATTTTTGGTTCCGTTTTTGCCATTTCAGGTTTGAGGTATACATGTATATATAGGTTATCTCAAGGGAAGCCCCAAGATCTCAAGCAGCTACAAGACTACTAGAATTAAGACCCCAACAAGTAGCAGTAGCTCCTCCATGAATGCTATGTTCATATGATCTAAGGGAGCTGCACACACCAGACACTTACATAGTGTTGGCAAAGTGAAAGCCATTTATTACTTAGAGATAATATCAACCAAAATAACCATCCAGATATCAAAGCCAGAATCCACTGCTTGTTTGTTTTTACTCCCCCAAAAGCCCATGCTTCCCTGAGTCAGAAATGACTGCACCGGATCCCACTTCTACTAACTATGACCTTCTACTTAGGCCAATTTGGTGCCAAACCAATCCAGAGAAATCCTTCCCTGGTCAGTCTGGACCCCAGCTGCTAAACATAGCTCTTACTCTCACCCAAGGTTAGGTAGGCAAATGCTGGCCATAAGTTAGAAAGTCCACACAATCCCCCTCCACTTCAGACTAGCTGAAAGTTAAGGAGTCTATATGACACACCCAATTCAGACCAGCCAACCTCACTATTCCCTTTTGTTGTTGTTAGGTGCCATAGAGTTGGTTTTGACTCACAACTCTATGTACAACAGTATCAAACACTGCAAGATCTTGTGCCATTTTCACAATCTTGTTATGTTTGAATCCATTGTTCTAGCCACTATGTCAATCCATCCTATTGCAGGTCTTCCTCTTTTTCACTGCTCTCTACTTGCCCAAGATCTTTGTCTATGTACAAGTTCCTCATGAGCACATTTAAGTATTTTGGACTTCCCATTCTTCCCAATGTTATCCATGTTATGATCAACATAGTTAAATGCCTTTGTATAATTAAAATATCTTTCCAGTATTCTCTGCATTCAGCCACAATCCATCTGACATCAGCAGTCATATCCTTCCTTTGATGTCCTCTTCTGAATTTGGCTGGAATTTTTGCCAGTTCTCTGTCAATGTACTCCTGCAAGCATTTTTGAATCATCCTCACTAAAATTTTAGTTGCATGTGATATTAATGATATTGTTTGATAATTTCCACATTCTGTTGATCACCTTTCTTTGGAATAGGCACAAATTTTGCCAATGCCTTCAGTATAGCTTGGACTTCTTCCTTCAGTACCATCAGTTCTCGACCAGATGCAACCTCCTGAGACAGCTGAATGTTGACAATTCTTTTTTCTACAGTGACTTGTATTCCTTCCATCCTATTTTTGTGGTTCCTGTATCTTTCAAATTTTGCCCATAGAATCCTTCAATATTGCAACTTGAGGCTTTAATTGTTTTGTTCAGTTCTTTCAGCTTGAGAAATGTCAAGTGTGTTATATTTGGGTTTTCTAACTTCAGGTCTTTGCATATTTCATTATAATACTTCGTAACAGTTTACTTTGTTTTCTCATGCTGCCATTTTAGGTAGGATAATTTATTACAATTACTTACCAAATCCTAGGAACAGGGCTTTCTTTGATTCAGTAGAAGAAGAATGAAAACATCAAAAGAGGGAAATCTAGAAGGGGTCTCTGCAAAAACGTCCATGTCCCAAGGGAATGCCCTTACCCTCCCAGTCCATCTTCCTTCAGGAAGCTCCACTGAACCTCTATCTTTAGAGCCTTTTATTGGCCTCATGCCTGAGGCCTGATGCATAAACATGAGGTTACAACATGCCTCCTGAGGCTGGCCCTCAGATACGGTCGCTCTTAGTCAGTGGCTCAGAATTACTTGTTAGCCTCAGGTGTTGCCCTGCTTTTCAGAACCAGGGCCAAGGGCCAAACTGTTTCTTACCAGGGAATTCCACACCTTGCTGGGTATGTATAAGAGGATTTACATGGAAAGTCCTTCAAACCATGTTACTTATAAATGCTTGTAGAATGGGCAGTGTGATGTAGACAGCTGTAGATATGTTGATATTATGGCAGATTCCAGTTTGGCTCTAGACATATAAGGGCATGAAACTCATATCCATCATCACCAGTTGCCATTAAGTTGACTCTGACTTATGGTGACCTCACGTACGTCAGAAAAGAACCGTGACACATAAGGCTTTCAATGGCTGAGTTTTGGGACATAGATCACTAGGGCTTTCTTCCAAGGCACCTCTATGTGGACCCAAACTTCCAACCTTTTGGTTAGCAGCTTAGTGTGTTAACCATTTGTACCACCCAGGGGCTCCAAATAGGGTGATGGTAGGGTTGTATTTGAAACCTCTGAATCATTTCTTCCATGTGCCCATGTGGCACTATTTCTACTCTAACTGATGCTCATTTCCACGCTACCTGCTCCTGTCCAGTCATCACCATCACATCTTATGTCATATACTAAATTAACACTTTCCTCTGTCCCAGCCAAAAAGCCCCATCAAGGTTTTAATTGACAAGAAATTCACAGTTAATACGCAAATATAGCACCAATGAAGGAGTCTGTAAGGACTTCTAGAAGACTAAATAATCTAAATGAATAACTTAAAACTACTAACAGTAATAAGGCAGTAATACACAGAGTGTGGAAAATTGCATGAGGGATCAAAAATAGTCCGTTAACCTAGTACCTTATATAAAATCTATTTCTTTTTTCCATTGTTTTTACATGCATAGCATACACAGTTGTAATGATATTGCACATACAATTTTGAATTTATTTGTTCTACATTTTAATGCCTCCAGTACATTCCATCTTTGATAGTTTATCTAATAATTTTTGTTTGTTAGAGGAATGAGAATGAATAACTGCAGAACATGAAGATACAGCAGAGAACAAGACTTTAAGAGGAGGAGACAGACACTGAAAAAAATAAGAAAATCCCAGTGATTGATGAGAGCTGTGGTGGAAGCAGAACATTGTGGGGTGATAGAAGTTGGCTGGGAAGCTGTTAAATATTGAGTTGTCTGTGAGGGCCTCTCTGACAACATGATATTTAACTTGTAACCTAAATGGCCAGATAGAGTCAGCCACATGAGGCCTGCAGAAGAAAGCATTTAGCCTAAGAAAATAGATTGTGCAAAAGTCCTGTGGTTTCAAACATAAATTTTTAGGAAGCTTCACCTTCACTACTCATAAGCCTACTGGGAGTCATCATCCTACAAATGAATCCTCACTAAATAACTGAAAACTTTCTTCAAATAAGAGAAATGGGCCAAATAAATATTATTAGAAAGAAATCCAACTATTGTGTGCATCAACAGGAAACAAATTATTCAAATGTACAGAAACTATTTGATCCAAGTCTTGTTCATTTTCTAATTTATGGACCATACTTATACTCATCCTTTTATTTATTTATTTTTAGAAAGAACTTAAAGGATTTTACAAAAACATGTATGTAATCATCAAACAATATAAATGAAAAGTGAAGTGAAAAGAATAAACGGTGAAGATAATTTGGGAAAAAGAATGAGGATAAATATGTTCATGGTAATTATATGCATTCTCACTGTGACTTAGCTTTGAGCTTTCCAGCAGCCTATACAAATAAATAAATAAATAAGGGAGGGGGGAGCCATTTGTTACACAATTCTAAATATCTGAGATAACAACCAAATAAGTAGAACAGTTTTTGGCATTATAAAATTGTGTAGTTTTCATAAGAGAATGCTGGTCAGTGTATGCATATGTCCATCTACAGCATCCTTCAAAAAGCACAACTGTCTTTTTATTGAGCTGGTTCTTATGAAGACTCACAATAGAAGTTTCTTGCATCACTTGATTATACAACACACTGAAAGCAATTCATCAATTGACCTTATGCAGAACGGATACCAAGGTCATTGCTCTGGCTTTATCTAAAAATACATTTTATAGTAACTTGAGAAGTTAATGAACATAAAATTCATTAATCCTTCTCAGAATATTATTTCTCAAACTTCAGCTATTGGTAAACCTCTAGTGCTACTAATTTCTGTATTATATCCTGTAGACACACAGATCTCAATTCTGTAACTGAATGTTTAGTGAGGATTTGAGATTAAAATAAAAATTCTCCAAAGCTGAGAATTACTGAAAGTCTTAGAGTTCCTCAAAGTAGAGCATTCATTATCTGTATAAATTTAACATTTTTAACATATCATTGATATACCACTTAGAGAAAAAATACTAAGGAATGTCTCAATAGATATTTTGGTCTGAATAGAACAATGTTCTATGTTTAAAAATCTGTAGCTGGTTTAACTAACATTTTATAGGATACTATAAGTTGAAACTGACTTGATGGCCCCTACCAAGATAATTTTCACATTTTATAAGCAAGAAATGTGAAAAATAATTAAATAACCAAAACAGTATCAGATTTTCTAGAAAGAAAAAGTGGTAAGAGTAAAAGAATATTGAAGGTCTCAAAAACACATACCAACAGTAAATCATAAACAATTGGATTCACTCCATACAAATAGACATGTTGTTTCAATGTACAGACAAATCAAATATATTCTCAATGCAACACAGCTTTCAATGTGAATTTAAATCAAGTGTGCAAACAGTGAAGGAATAATGTAGTTATATACACTTCTATGTACACATGAAAAATAAACTTCTACTTGTAAAAGCAACATTTTGTTGTAAGTATATGCCATTAAGTCAGTCTCAACTCATAGCAATGCTGAGTTGACACCAGCAATGATACCCCTCGTTCCATGTCCTCTTCTGAATCTGGCTTGACTATATGGCATTTCCCCATCAATATACTCCTGCAACCATTTTTGTATTATCTTCAGCAAAATTATATTTGCATGTGATATTAATGGTGTTGTTTGATAATTTCCACGTTCTGTTAGATCACCTTTTTTTGGCATGGGCACAAATATGGATCTCTTCCAGTCAGTTGATCAGGTAGCTGTCTTCAAAATTTCTTGGCATAAATGAGTGAGCTCCTCCAGTGAAACTTCTGTAGCCTGAAGTTGATCAAATGTGCAATCAAGATGTATCTGATGATTGGAATGCTAAAGTTGGAAACAAGAAGCATTGGTAGTTGGAATACATGGTCTTGGTGATAGAAATGACACTGGAAATTGCATGACAGAATTTTGCAAGACAAATAACTTATTCACTGTAAAAACTTTTTTCAACAACATAAAAGGCAATTATATGTGTGGACCTCACCAGATGGAATATACAGGAATCAAATTGACTATATCTGTGGAAAGAGATGATGGAGAACCTCAATATCATGAGTCAGAACAAGGCCAGGGGCTGACTGTGGAACAGAATATCAATTGCTCATATGCAAATTTAATTTGAAGCTGAAGAAAATTAAAACCAGTCTACAAGACCCAAAATATGACTGTAAGTTTATCCAACCTGAATTTAGAGACCAGGTGAAAAATAGATTTCACACATTGAATACCAACAACCAAAGATGTGCTATGGGATGACATCAAGATCATCATACATGAAGAAATCAAAAGGTCATTAAAAACACAGGAAAGAAGAAAAGACCAAAATGGATGTCAGAAGAGACTCTAAAACATGCTTTTGAACCAAGAGTAACTAAAGTGATTGGAAGAAATGAAAGTAGCTAAAGTGAAGATTTCAAAGGGCAGCTCGAGAAGACAAAGTAAAGTATTATAATGAAATGTGCAAAGACCTGAAGTTAGAAAATAAAAAGGGAGGACATGTTTGGCATTTCTAAAGATGAAAGAACTGAACAAAAATTCAAGCCTCAAGTTGCAATATTGAAGGATTCTATGGGCAAAATATTAAAAGATGTGGGAAGCAACAATAGAAGAAAACAAGGGAAGGAATGCACAGTTACTGCACCAAATAGAATTGGTTGACAGTCAACCATTTCATTAGGTAGCATATGATTAAGAACCAATGGTACCAAAGGAAGAAGTCCAAGCTGCACTTAAGGAATTGGAGGGAAAATAATAATAATAATAAAAAAAAACCCCGCTATGTATAGTTGCCATTTATGTCATTGATGAAAGTTATTTCCGGTAATAAGTCATAACTAAAAAAACCTCAGAAACCCAAGGAGGGGTCGCTATGAGTCAGGACCAACTCGACAGCACATAACAACTACAAAAGAAAAACCAAACTCATTGTCATCGAGTCAGATCCGACTCAAAGCTACAGCTCCTTGGATTTATCACTATGGAATTAGACTGAATAATCTTCCTTCCAAGGAGTGGCTGGTGGGTTTGAACCACCATCCTTCTGGTTAGTAGTCAAATACCTAAGGTACTACACCACCAGAGCTCCTTTTAATAGGTCATAGGTCTTGAAAATAATCTATCATGCAACCTCCATCCTCTTTTCTATCACCAAGGCCATATTTCCCACTACTGATCCTTCTTCATGACCAATTTTTGCATTCTTATCAGAAGTAACTATCAATTCATCTTGATTGAATGTTTGATCAATTTCAAGCTGCAGCAGTTGATAAAAATCTTAAAATTCTTCATTTTTAGCATTAGTGTGTAAATGTGAATGATACTGGTTTTCTTTTTTAAGTGTATTAATCTTTTCAGTAACAGTGCTGTACTTCAGGATAGATCTTGAAACATTCTTTATGACACTGGATATGACAGTATTCTCCTTCAATGTGTCATTCTCAGCATAGTCGACTATATGATTGTCCAATTAAAAATGGCCTATAGCAGTCCATCAGCTCACTAATGCCTAAAATATTGATATATGGTTTTCCATGTCATTTTAGATGACTTCCAATTTTCCTAGATTCATACATCGTAGATTCCACACTCTGATTATTAATGGTTATTTGCAAAGCTGTGGTAAGTCATACCACATCAGCAAATGAAGATTCCAAAAGCTTTACTCCATCTGCATCATTAAGGTCAACTCTACTTCAAGGAGAAAACTCTTCCCCACTGATATTTTGAATGCCTTCCAACCTGAAGGGCTCAATTTCCAGGACTATATCAAACATTGTTCCACCTATTTACAATGGTTCTAGTGCCCACTTTTTTTTTTTTTTTTTTTTTTTTTTAGAAGTAGTAGGAAGGAGAAGGTCCTCCTTCCTAGCCTATCTTAGTCTGAAAGCTCCACTGAAACCTGTCCGCCATGGGTGACCCTACTGGTATTTGAAATAATGGTGGCATAGCTTCTAGCATGACAGCAACACGGGAGCCACCACAGCCCAACAAACCGACAACTAAAATTATTGGTGTGTTTCACGTAAACCATTACCTACTAATGAGGTCATTTAGATACCCATTTCTGGATATATTATTGTTGTAATAACTTCCAAGAACAAATACAAAAACAAGGACAACTTTATTAAATCTGTCTCTCATTTTATCCAGTTTATGTGCTTGATTCTATTGCAAATTTCTTGAAAACTGATCTTCTCCAAATCTGAATTCCTTACTTATAATATTAAGGATGGGATGCATTGATAAATATTAAAATAGACCAGTAATATAAACAGAAAATCAAGACAGGCATTTGTAAAACTGTCAGAATATAATAGCTAAGAGTTCCCCTAGTGTATCAGTCTTTTCTAAATAGACATGAATTTTATAGGTTTTTTTAATTCTTATATTATTATTACTATTACACATGCAAAAAATACTGTTTAATTCACTCTTAAGTTTACAACTTGATGACATTAATCACATTCTCCAAACTGTGAAACTACTACATTCCCAGATATATTTTATCACCCCAAAAGAAATTCAGTACCATTAAGGAATAACTACCTAACCTCTTCTGGTAACCAATGATAAACTTTTGCCTCTATGCATTTCCTATTCTAAACATTTCATACAAGCTAAATCATACAGTATTTGTCCTTCTGAGTCTAACTTATTTCATCTAGAATAATGTTTTCAAGGTTCATCTATATCATAGCGTGCATCAAAACTTCATTTCCCTTTAAGGCTGAATAATCTTCCAATGTATGTATGTACCATATTTTGTTTATCCATTCATCTGTTGATGGATATTTGTGTTGTTTCCACCTTTTGACTATTGTAAATAATGATACAATGGACACGTGTACAAGTATCCATTTGAGACCCTGTTCTCAAGTCTTTAGGGGTATATACCTGGAAGTGGAATTGCTGGGTCTTCGGTAATTCTGAAGAAGCCCTGGTGGCACAAAGTACTCAGATGCAAAACAAAAGGTCAGCAGTTCAAAACCTTCAGCCACTCCATGGGAGAGAAATGTGCTGTCTGCTTTCATAAAGATTTACAGCCTTGGAAACCCAATGGAGTAGTTATATTCAGTTCTATAGGGTCACTAGAAGTCAGAATCGCCTCGACAGCACTAGGTTCCTTTTTTGTTTAGTTTTGTTTTTTGGTAGTTTTTTTTTTCTTCCTGGTTATGGTAATTACATGTTTAATTTCTTCAGCAGTTGTCAAACTGTTTTCCAAAGAGGTTGCACCATTTTTCATTCCCACCAATAATCAATGAGCATTCCAATTTCTTCATATCCTCTTTAACACTTGGTTTTTTGTTTGTTTTTCAGCTTTCTTGATATTAGCCATTCTACGGGGAGTAAAGTAATATCTCATTGTTGTTTTGACTGCATTTCCCTAATAACTAATAGTGTTGAACACCTTTTCATATGCTTATCGTCCATTTATATATTTTCATTGGAGAAATGTCTCTTTAAGTCCTTTACCCATTTTTCAATTGGTTTGTTTTTCTCTTTCTTGTAGAATTGTGTCAGTTCCTAATATATTGTGGAAATTAAACGCTTATCAGATATAAACCAACCCACTACCATCAAGTTGATTCCAACTCAGAGTAACCCCCACTGGGTTTCCAAGGCTGTAAATCTTTACAGAAGTAGATTGCCTCATCTTTCCTCCCATGGAGCAGCTGGTGAGTTTAAATCACTAACATTCTGGTTAGAAGCCAAATGTCTTAGCTATTACACCAGCAGAGTTCCATCCTTATCAGATATATGGTTACCAAATATTTGCACTTGGCTGTGGCTCTATGTTAAGGCCTTGGCCTAAGTAAGATAGGCATGCTGGGGGCTTGGAGGCTGCTTTTTGCTTGGCTGTGGCTCTTTATTAAGGCCAGGACCTGAGGTAGATGGGCAAGGGGCTTGGAGGCTGCTTTTTGCTTGGCTGTGGCTCTTTATTAAGGCCAGGACCTGAGGTAGATGGGCAAGGGGCTTGGAGGCTGCTTTTTGCTTGGCTGTGGCTCTTTATTAAGGCCAGGACCTGAGGTAGATGGGCAAGGGGCTTGGAGGCTGCTTTTCACTTGGGGGTGGCTCTATATTAAGGCCAGGGCCTGAGGTAGGCAGGCCAGGGGCTTGAAGGTTGCTTTTCATTTGGTTGTGGCTCTATGTTAAGGCCAGGGCCTGAGGTAGGCAGGCTGGGAGTCTGGAGGTTGCTTTTCTCTTGGTTGTGGCTCTATAATGCCAGGACCTGAGGCAGACAGGCAAGACAGGGCTTAGAGGCTGCTTTTCACTTGGGGTGGCTCTATATTAAGACCAGGGCCTGAGGTTGCAGATGCAGAGGGGTTAGGAATAACTAAGGGAGATGACTTTTCTGTTAGTTTGTCATCCATGGTGGTTTGCATGTTGCTGTGAGGCTGGAGGCTATGCCACCATGCTGCAAAATGCCAACAGTATTAACCATGGTGGAGTGGTTTCAGCTGAGCTTCTGGGCTTAGACAGACTCAGAAGAAGGAAGAGGCCTTCCACTTCTCAAAAAATTGGCCAGTGAAAACCTTATGAATAGCTGTGAAACACTGTCTGATGTATTACTGGAAAACTTCATGAACAGCCTTGAAACACTGTCTGATGTAGGGCCGGAAGATGAGCCTATCAGGTTGGAAGGCACTCAAAATTTGACGGGGGAAGAGTTGACTCCTCAGAGGAGAGACAATCTTAATGATACGAATAAAGTAAAGCTTTCAGGACCTCCATTGGCTGATGTGGCATGACTCAAAATGAGCAAAAACTGATGCAAACATCCATTAATAATTGGAACTTGGAATTTATGAAGTATGAATCTAGGAAAATTGGAAGCTGTCATAAATGAAATGGAACTCATAAAGATCAATATCCTAGGCATAAGTGAGCTTAAATGGACGGCTTTTGGCCATTGTGAATCAGACAACCATATGATCTACTATGCTGGGAATGACAAATTGAAGAGGAATGATGTGCATCCATCATCGCAAAGACTGTTTCAAGATCTGTCATGAAGTACAATGCTGTCAGTGATAGGATAATATCCATATGCCTATTATCTACTACTATTATCCAAATTTACACACCAACCACCAAAGCCAAAGATGAGGATATTGAAGATTTCTCCCAACTCTGCAATCTGAAATTGATCAAAAATGCAATCAAGATGTGTTGATTATCACTGGTGACTGGAATGCAAGAGTTGGAAACAAAGAAGAATCACCAGTAGTTGGAAAATATGGCCTTGGAGATAGAAATAAAGCAGGAGATCACATGATAGAATTTTGCAAGGCCAACGACTTATTCATTGCAAATACCTTTTTTCAACAACATAAGCAATGACTATACATGTGGACTTCACCAGACGGAATACACTGGAATCATAGTGACTACATCTGTGACAAGAGGCGATGGAGAAGCTCAATATCTTCAGCCAAAACAAGGCCAGGAGCTGACTGTGGAACAGACCATCAACCGCTCATATGTACATTCAAATTGAAGTTAAAGACAATTAAAACAAGTCCATGAGGGCCAAAATATGACCTTGATTATATCCCTCCTGAATTTAGAGACCATCTAAAGAATGGATTTGATGTATTAATGACCAAAAACCAGAGGAATTGGGCTATGACATCACAAACATCATCCATGAAGAAAGCAAAAGTTATTAAAAAGACAGGAAAGGAAGAGAAGACCAAAATGGATGTCAGAAGAGACTCTGAACTTGCTATTAAAAGGAGAGTAGCTAAAGCAAATGGAAGACATGACAAGATAAAAGAGATGAACAGAGGATTTCAAAAAGCAGCTTGAGCAGACAAAAACAATTACTATAATGAAATATGCAAAGACTTGGAGTTAGAGAACCAAAAGGGAAGAACATGCTCAGCATTTCTCAAGCTGAAAGAACTCAGGAAAAAATTTAAGCCTCGAGTTGCAATACTGAAAGATTCTATGGGCAAAATATTGAATGATGCAGAAAACATCAAAAGAAGATGGAAGGAATACACAGAGTCACTGTACCAAAAAGAATTAGTAGATGTTCATCCATTTCAGGAAATGGCATATGATCAAGGACCAATGGTATTGAAGGAAGAAGTTGAAGCTGCACTGAAGGAATTGGCAAAGAATGAGGCTCCAAGAATTGGTGGAATACTCACAGGATGTTTCAACAAACAAATGCCCCTCTGGAGGCACTCATTTGGTTATGCCAAGAGATTTGGAAGACAGCTACCTGGCCAACTGATTGGAAGACACCCATTTGTGTACCCATTTCAAAGAAAGGTGATCACACAGAATGTGGAAATTATTGAACAATATCATTAATATCACATACAAGTAAAATCTTACTGAAGATAATTTAAAAGTTGTTGCAGCAGTATATTGACAGAGAACTTCTAGAAATGCAAGCTGGATTCAGAAGAGGACATGGAATGAGGGATATCATTGCTGATGTCAGCTGGATCTTAGCTGAAAGCAAAGAATACCAGAAAGATGTTTATTTGTGTTTTCTTGACTATTCATAAACATTCGATTGTGTGGATCATGACAAATTGTGGGTAACATTGAAAAGAATGGGAATTCCAGAACACCTGGTTTTATTCATGAGGAACCTGTGCATAGGCCAGGATGCTGTTGTTCGAACAGAACAAGGGGATACTGCATGGTTCAAAATCAAGAAGGGAACATGTCAAGGCTATATTCTTTCACCATAATTATTCAACTTGTATGCTGAGCAAATAATCCGAGAAGCTGGATTATATGAGGAAGGAATGTGGCATCGGGAATGGAGGAAGATCATTAACAACCTGTGATATGCAGATGACACATCTTTGCTTGCTGAAAGTGAGGATGACTTGAAGCACTTACTGATGAAGATTAAAGACTACAATCTTCAGTATGGATTACTCCCCGATATAAAAAAACAAAAATCCTCACAACTGGTCCAATAAACAGCTTCATGGAGGATAGAGAAGATTGAAGCTGTCAAGCATTTCATATTACTTGGCTCTACAATATGCCTACAAGGAAGACCAGTTGATACTACTATTATTCAAATTTACCCACTAACCACTAAAACCAAAGCTGAAGAAACAGAAGATTTTTCAGGAAGCATCTAAAGAAGATGGAAGGAATACAGAGTCACTGTATCAAAAAGAATTGGTCAATGTTCAACCATTTCAGGAGGCAGCATATAATCAAGAAACAATGGTACTGAAGGAAGAAGTCCAAGCTGCACTGAAGGAACTGGTAAAACACAGGGCTCCAGGAACTGACAGAATACCCATTGAGATGTTTCAACAAACAGATGCAGTGCTGGAGGTGCTCACCCATTTACACCAAGAAATTTGGAAGATAGCTACTTGGCCAACCACCTGGAAGAGATCTATATTTTTCATAATTTCATCATATTTATTCAGTCTGTGTGTTGAGTAAATAATCTGAGAAGCTGGACTGTATGAAGAAGAGCATGGTATCAGAGTTTGAGGAAGACTCATTAACAACCTCCAATATGCAGACAAAACAACATGCTTGCTGAAAGTGAAGAAGACTTGAAGCACTTACTGATAAATATGAAACACTACAGCCTTCTGTATGGATTGCACCTAAACATAAAGAAAACAAAAATCAACTGGACCAATAAGCAACATCATGATAAATTGGAAAAAGATTGATTGACATTGTCAAGGATTTCATTTTATTTGAACGCACAATCAATGTCCACTAAAGCAGCAGTCAAGAAATCAAATAACATATTGCATTGGCTAATCTGCTGCAAAAGACCTCTTTGAAGTGTAAATAAGCAAAGATGTCACTTTGATGACTAAGGTGCACCTGACACAAGCCAATAGCCCCATATGCTTCTGAAAGCTGGAAAATGAATAAGGAAGACTGCAGAAAATTGATGTATTTGAATTAAGGTACAGGCAGATAATCTGCAATATACCAGAAGAATAAACAAATGTTATCTTGGAAGAAGTAGCTCTGGAATTCTCCTTAGAATTGAGAATGGCCTGACTTTGTCTCTCTTACTCTGGTCATGTTATCAGGAAGGTTGGTCCCTGGGGAAGGATATCATAGTTGGTAAAGTACAGGGTCAGTGACAAAGGGAAAGACCCTCAGCGAGATGTCTTGACACAGTAGCTACAACGATGGGCTCAGGCACATCAATGATTGTGAGGAAGGCACAGGACTGGGCAGTGGTTCATTCTGTTGTACACAGGGTTGCTACGAGTGAGAACCAACTTGATAGCACCTAAAAATAATACACAACAGAAGTTTTCTTGTCATAAAACTACAACCAGTTAAAAAGACTAAAAAAAATATTTGCCTTCAAGGAGTTTATATTTTAGTAGGAATAAACAGAATATAAGCTGAAATGAAAGAAATAAATCTAATAAGATAATTTCAGATAGTGAGAAGGCACATAGAGAAAATGAAGCTAGGGTAAGTGACAGGGAATTTGCTGCACATGAGATTCTTTAGTTAAGGGCAATCCAGGCTGCCTCACTGAGATAATAACAGATATTCTAGACTGCTTTATAGTTATAGAAAATGTTTTCCAAATTTTTCCAAGGGATACTGTCACTTTAGTGATATAGCAGCAAGCAAGAACACACATACCCATGACCCATCAATGAACGTGAATATGTGGGCTTACATGCATATGCACATATGAACACACACATGCACACATGCACACAAACACTTTGTTCTGCCAAATTCTGCTCTCTTTGTACCCTCACTGTGATGATATTTCAGAAATTCCAGAGTTTCAACCTAATAAAGCTGATGCACACTCTTGAGTTTATTCTCAGGATAATAGAAGTTCAGTCTTCAAAAGCATCTTTCCAAATGGTCTGTAACTAGGCCATTGATGTAAGTATCAAAGAGAAGCAGCAGCATCTAATGTGATAGCACCCAAAATGTAGTGGGTGTCCATCAAGTGCCAGGCACTGGACTGGGTTCTTTAAATCTAATTTATAATCTAAATTATCCCTCACAAAATCTCTTAGATATCTTATGTACTATTTTGCAATTTAGGACACTGATGTTCACAGAGATTAAATAAGCTGTTCAGGGTCAGACAGTAAGTGACTGCTAAACTTGAGTAATCTCCAAAGACTGCCTTCCTCCCTCACATATATACAGTTTTGTCAGGCAATGTCCTCTCGGTTAAGTGCAAATCCACATGGAGAGAGTTACATATTCTTTACACAGTGGTGTGAGTTAATTTATCATCCGCTTGCCTGAAAGCAAGTATAAAAGGAGAAATAGATGGCTAATGCCTAATTAGGTGGTTGAGTACATAATTAAAAGTTATTCACTGTAAATATGGGTAAATAATGAATGGGATGGTGAAAACTGGCTCTGTTAAAAAAAAAAAAAATGGTAAGATGCCATTTGTTAACTGTCTCTGTCTTCAATGTTTTTTGTTCCAGAAATAGAAGGGGGCAAAATGTACATGCCACTGCTCTATTTAATTCAACAGCTATCCACTGAGCCCCTGATTTATATTCCATGTTCCACTAGACACTATAGTAGATACACAATAAAGCATAAGATAAAAGACTTGCTTCCCACCCTCAAGAACACATGATCTATTTTGGGATATAAGACCTACCAAATGAAACCCACTACCATCAAGTCAATTCTGACTTATAATGACCCTTCAGGACAGAGTAGAACTGCCCCATAGGGTGTAAATCTCTACAAAAGCAGATTGTCTCACGTAAGAGTGTCTGGTAGGTTCAAACTGTCAATCTTTTGGTTAGCAACCAAATGCTTTAACCACTACACTACCAGAACTCCTTCCCAAGACATATAGATGATACAATATACAACAAATCTCTGTTGTCAGCAGATTATTGATAATCAAATATACTTGATAGAAGAGGAGCCCTCTCTCCATATGGATAGTCTGTCCTCTACTATTAGAAGACATAGAGGAATCACATAGAAAATTCACACCAATTGGATCAGTCCATGCAACTCTGGGGTCAGGAGTGTGACAATGATACAGTTCCATCTCTTGAGGTATGAGGATACCCCAATGCCTTTTACAATCATTTTCTTCCAAAATAAAAATAACAATATTCTGAAATAATAAAGTACCTATATTGTACCAATTCTAGAATGGTGGTGACTCAAGACTACAAAATATTTTAATAAAATTGCAAAGACCTCAAATAAAACTGAAAGGGAAGAACACAGTCAGCACTTCTGAAGCTGGAAGAACTGAAGAAAAAATTCAAACTTTGAAGTGCAATATTGAAGGATTGTTGTTGTTATGTGCTTTCAAGTCGGACCTGACTCATAGCAACCCCTCCTTGGGCTTCCGAGGCAGTATCACTACAGAAGTAGATTGCCCCATCTTCCTTTTGAGGAGTAGCTGGTGTATTTGAACCACCAGCCTTCTGGTTAGCAGTCAAGTGCTTTAGCCACTATGCTACCAGAGCTATAGACAAAATACTGAACAATGCAGGAAGCATCAAATGACGACAGAAGAAATACAGAGTCACTATACCAAAAAGAATTTATTGATGTTCAACCATTTCAGGAGGGAGCATATGATCAAGAACCAATGGTACTAAAGGAAGAAGTCCAAGCTGCACTGAAGGAATTGACAGAAAACAAGGAGCCAGCAATTGACGGACTACACATTGAGATGTATCAACAAATGGGCGCAGCACTGGAAGCACACACTCATTTATGCCAAGAAATTTAGAAGAGAGCTACCTGGCCAACCAACAGAATAGACTCATATTTTTGCCCACTCCAAAGAAAGGTGTTCCAATAGGAAGCAGAAATCATCAACCAATATCATTAATATCACACACAAGGAAAATTGCTGCAGATATTTCATAAATGGTTACAACAGTATATTGACAGGGAACTTGCAAAAATTCAAACTGGATTCAGAAGAGGAAGTAGAATGAGGGATATCATTGCTGATGTCAGATAGATCATGGCTGAAAACAAAGAATATCAGAAAATGTTTACCTATGTTTTATTAACTATGCAAAGGCATTAGCCTCTATGGATTATAACAAATTATGGATAAAATTGCAAAGAATGGGAATTCCAAAACACTTAATTGTGTTGAGAAGGAACATGTACGTAGATCAAGAGTCTGTTAAACAGAACTGAACAAAGCAAGAGCTATCTGAACAGAACAAGGGGATACTACATGGTTTAAAATCAGGAAAAGTGTGTGTCAGGGTTGTATCTTTTTACCACACTTATTCCAACTGTACGCTGAGCAAATAATTCAAGAAGCTAGACTATATGAAGATGAACATGGCATCAGTATTGGAGGAAGACTTATTAACAACCTGTGATATCTACATTACACAACCTTGCTTACTGAAAGTGAAGATGACTTAAAGCACTTACTGATGAAGAACAAAAACTACAGTCTGTAGTATGGATCACACCTCAACATAAAGAAAACAAAAATCCTGACAACTGGACCAATAAACAACATCAAGATAAATGGAGAAAAGATTGAAGTTGTCAGGGATTTCATTTTACTTGGATCCACAATCAACACCATGTCAAGAAATCAGATGACATACTGCATTGTGCAAATCTGCTGCAAATGACCTCTTTAAAGTGTGAAAAAGTAAAGATGTCATTCTGAAGACTAAAATGTACCTGACTCATGCCATGGTCTTTTCAATAGCTTCACAAGCATGTGAAAAATGGACATTAAATAAGAAAAACCAAAAAAATAAAAATAAATAAAAGAATTGATGCATTTGAATTGTAGTGTTGGCGAAGATTATTGAAAATAGTATGGACTGTCAGAAGAAAGAAGAAATTTGTCTGAAGAAGTATAGCTGGAATGCTCCTCAGATGAGAAAATGGCCAGACTTTGTCTCTCATATTTTGGTCATGTTGTCAGAAAGGATCAGTCCCTGGAGAAGGATATCATGCCTGGAAAAGTAGAGGCTTAGCAAAAAAAAATGGGAAAGACTTTCAAAGAGATGGATTGATGCAGTTGCTGCAACAATGGGCTCAAGCACAGCAGAGATTGTGAGGAAGTTGCAAAACTAGGCAATGTTTCATTCTCTTGTACATAGGGTCACTATGAGTAGAAGCCAACTCAACTGCACCTAACAACAAGAATGATACCAGAATTGTTGCCTCTAGTATCCATTCAAATAAAACTGATTATAAATTTTCCAAAATAAAACAAGTTCTACAGAATTATACTATAACCTATGGATAAATGATTTGCATTAGATGGTTCTAATTAATATCATTACTTTAATTTTTAGCTTTTTGAAGAATATAGGTTTAATGTATGAATGTTCTCAAACACTCAAATAACGTAGGACACATAGTAAAAGTCATTCTTTGACTATCCTCCAATCTCTCCTTTCCTACAAGTAACCACTGTAAACAATTTGATGTTTATCCAACACTATATATATATATATATATATATATATATATAATATTTTAAAAAATTATTTATTTTTATATAAATATATACTCACTACAAATATAAATATAAGTAAATATATACATATATGCTTGGTAAAGTAGAGGGTCAGGGTAAAAGGCAAAGACCCTAAATGAGATGGATTGGACAATGACTGCCATGATGGGCTCAAGGCAGCAATGATTGTGAGGATGCTGCAGGACCAAGCAGTGTTTCTTTCTATTTTATACTGGGCCACTATAAACTGGAAGCAACTCAACAGCACCTAACAACAACCACATATACATACACACATTCCAAAATGTCATGGCAGCATTCACAATCACCAGCAAAAAAAACACATACACACTGTATCAGTTCATGGGAAACACTTTACTCACATAGTAAAGAGACAGAGCAAGATCAGCTTCACTAGTGGGCACTGTTCTCCCATGGCCAGCAAGCTGATCCCACACATGGCTGCACAGGGCAGATGTTATACGTTCACCCCTCTCAAGCAGCAGTAGAGAGACCTCATTCCCTCCCCGCCAGGCACAGATACAGAAGTAGGGTTGACTAGAAGCCATATGGTGCCTATGCATGTACAGGAGACAGAGAGAGCTACTCTGTGCTCGGAACAGGGGGAAGGTTTCCCCATTAAGGAGAAGGGATTGGGAGAGAGTGAGAGATCCAGTTTCCAGCCTCCTTATCACAATGTTCTGGGCCTATAAGGCCTTTACTTGAGCAGCCTGGATGAGAGAAGCAGAGGCCATACAGTAGACCATCCCCTAACACATACTTCAAAAATTTTATTTGTAATTGGCAGGTAGTTGAGAAATAAAAACATGTAGATAATAATATAACAAGTATCTATATACCTACTACTCATAAACCACCATATAATATTACCAAAACAGTTGAACCTCCCATCCCTCTGAGATTTTCCTAATTTAGGATTATGATTTTCATTCTTTGTTTTACACATGTATGTATGAATCACCAAAAAATGCTGTCCCTCAATTTTATTTTTGCTAAGAATTGTTTGATACTGAAACATATTCATATGGGAAAGTCTGATTCATTCTTTTAAAATGTTATATCCTATTGTTGTTATTGTTGTTGTTATGTGCCGTGGAGTCAGAGTTGACTCATAGTGACCCCTCCTTGGGTTTCAGAGGCGGTGTCACTACGGAAGTAGATTGCCCAAACTTCCTTCCGAGGAGTGGCTGGTGGGTTTGAACTACCAGCCTTCTGGTTAGCAGGCAAGTGCCTTAGGCACTACGACACCAGAGTTATATTATATAAATATTGCACATTGTTTTTAATTCTCATATTGATTGGAATGTTTGTTATTATTTACTATTACAAAAGAATGCTGATGTACTTGTATCCCTGGGAACACAGGCAAGAATTTCTTTATGAAATTTATATAAAAGTAGAGCCCTTGCCAAGAACTACGTAAACTAATTTTTTAAAAAAGAAAAGTTGCCTTTGAGTCAATTCCAACTCATGGTGACCATGTGTGCCATGTGTGTCAGAGTAGAACTGTGCTCCATAGGGTTTTCACTGAATGATTATTTTTTTTTTTTTTAGAAGTAGATTGCCAGGCCTTTCTTCTGCCTCTGGGTGAATGCAAATCTCCAATCTTTTAATTAGCAGCCAGGAATGTTAACCATTTGTACCACTTAAGCATTATGCAGGTGCTGAGATCTTACCTTACTCACAAGCCAGAAAATTAGCCTATTATGCTTTTATGGTTGCTGGGAGAAGACATGAAACTCCTGGATAAGAAGCAAAGAAAGTTTTTGCTTATAGTAAAATAGTAGCCAGCAATTCATGTTGGTTTGTGTCAACTCTTCATGCCCCCAAGCTCCATGAGGGGAGGGAGGGCAACACATATGACCCACCAACAAGGCCTACATATGTAGTGGTTGTGTTACAGGAAAGGAACACTGAAAATGGAGAATTAATAGCTTTTGCACTTGTTTTGTGCTATTGAGGCAATGCCAATTCATAGCTATCCTATATGATACAGTAGAACTGTAAGCAGAAGTAAATTTGCTCTTTGTCCAGGGAGAGACATTAAGTCATCATTCAATGTTGCTTATTGCAAACACAACCCTGAGAAAAGAAGAGTAAGGGCCTGTGTCCATGGCATACCCAGCCAAGAACATGCAGGAACACGTGGAAGACTGCCTCTCCCACTAGCCATAATGCAAATATTTCCGAATTATTCTCCAAAGGAGTTCCCACAATGTAACCGACTAATGGACTATGTGAAACTCAGCCTCCAAAATCCTGAGACCATAAGAACTAGACGGTGCCCAGCTACCACTACTGGCCACTCTGAAAGGGATCACATTAGGTCCTGCATAGCATAGGAGAAAAACATGAATCAAAACTCAAAATCATAAAAAGGACCAGGCTTCTGGTTGGATAGAGATGGGTGGTAGCTCTGAAACTATGGCCCTTGGTTACCCTTTAAGCCTGGAACTAAACTTACCTCTATGACTCAACTTTCAGTCAAACAACAGACAGGTCTATAAGGTGAACAATAATACCAGGGAAGTACACATTCCTTAGAACAATCAACCATTTGAGATTAAAAGGCCATTTGCCCAGAGTCAAAATTCAGAAGGCAGGAAGGGATAGGAAAGAAGGACAAATGGAAACAGGCAACACAAGGATGAAGTGGGACGAATGCTGTTACATTGTGGGGACTGCAATCAATAGCATGAAACAATATGTGTGTGAATTGTTGAATGGAAAACTGATAGGTTCTGTAAACCTTCACCCAAATCACAATAAAAAGATAAAAAATAAAAATAATAATAATAATGCATAAGAATTTTCTAGTTATTCTAAAATCTTGCCAAACCTTAGAATTATCACCATTAATAAATCTGTGTATTATGTATTCTAAGCACAGAATTTGTATATCGAAGGTACTTCTGTTTTTATTTCTCTGAGAAACTTTTCTTATGTTTATTAGCCAGTAACGTTTTCTATTCTTTTAATTGCCAGTCAAATCCTTGTTAATTATTCTATTGGAGTGTTTATTTTTTTCCATTTTAATAAGTTGGAATATATGTACAAGTAAATATACATACACATATTCAGAGTACTAGTTATATGTATTGAAAATAGCTTCTCTAGGTGTGTGGATTATATTTCATTTTTTACAGTATACTCTTAGCTTACTTAGATATTAATTCTTTTTTCAGTTTCCTGACATTAACATCTGAAATTATGCATTTTTCTCTAAGTAAAGCTTTAGCTGCATCCAAAGGATGTTTGGAACGATGTTGATATGAAATATTTGTATGTATCTATTGCTTATAAGAATGTCCTAATTCACGTTATTTTTCCTTAAATAGTAAATTATTTAGGAGCTCTGGTAGCATAGTGCCTAAGGAATTTGACTGCTAACCCGAAGGCTGGCAGTTCAAACCCACCAGCCAACTTCGGAAGGAAGGTTGGGCAATCTACTTCCATAGTGATACGTCCTCGGAAACTCAAGGAGGGGTCGCTAAGAGTTGGATCCATCTTAACGGCAACGTGTTTGGTATTGTTGGTACTAAAACATTTAAAAGGTTTTTTTTTTTTTTCCATTTCCACATCCATGAAGATCTTAAGATTATTTTAATAGTTTTTGATTTCTAAAATCAAAATATAAATGTGATTTATCATGTCTCATAATTTGATAATTTTTGCTTCATGTAATTTGTCATTATGTCAACAGTAAAACACAAGTTCAGAATTTTTCTTTATATTCTTACTGAAGAGTTCCTTTATAAATATATATTCTGACAAATTAGCCAGTACTTCTTCCTTAATAACATGTCAGTCTATTTTTTGTGTTTAATTATATATTTGAATTTATTTCTGTCGTTTCTATTTCTTATTCATTTTCTATACATATTTCCATGTTTTTGTCTTCATTTGGATTAAAGTTTTTAATTCAACTTTTTTCCTCAACTTATTTTTGTGCTTAATTATATGTTTGGATATATTTGATTTATATCATGTTTGCAGTTTCTTTTTTTTTTTCCTGTGTACTTTTTTTTAAAATTGTGATTTGGGTGAAAATTTACAGAGCAAATTCACTTTCTATACAGCAGTTCACATACACTTTGTCTCATGATGTTGACTCCAACTTACCACAATACAACAGCTCCCCTCCCACTTCCTCCTGATAGTTACCTCTTCCTTGTGTCCATCCCTCCATGCACTCCTGCTCCCTGAGCTGTCTCCCTGTGCATAAACAGCCCTTCTTTCTCCCATGATTGTTCTCTCCAAGGAGTATATCTACCTCAGGTAAATATTCAACTCATATGCCTGTCTTTTGTTTGGCTGGAAGCCACAGGTATGGGTTCTATTCCAGACCTGAAAGGCAGGTAGGGGCCATAGTCTCAGTGGTTTCAACAGGTTCTATCAGACCAGTAAACCTGGTCCCCCTTTTTTTTTTCCCCAAATGATTTTGAGTTTTGTTCCACATTGTTCTCCCTGTCTATCCGGGATCTCCTACATAGATTCCCCTCCAAGTGGTTGACAGTGGTAGCCGGGCACCATCTAGCTCTTCTGGTCTTGTAGTCGTATAGGCTGTGGATCACATGGTGCACAGGTCACTAGGACAAACTGTTTTAATGAATCTTTGGTTTTCTTCATTATTCTTTTCTCTGGACAAAGAGAGATCCATCGTTGCATCTAGATGGCTGCTTGCAAGCTTTTAAGATCCAAGTCGCTACTCGCCAAAGTAGGAGGTGGAACAATGTTTTGTGTAGTATGTTATGCCAATTGAGCTTGATGTCCCCTGTGACTATGGTCCCAAGTCCACAGCTTCAACTACTTGGTCCCTGTCCCTTGTCAGCTCTACTATACACCTGGGAATTCTTTCAGATCATACAAATACACTTATAGACCATTGCCTGCCAACCTTATACATGGTCTTGGGTACACTCCCCACTTTATGTTGTTGTTGTTGTTATGTGCCGTCGAGTCGGCCCCGACTCACAGTGACCCCCCCCTTGGGTTTCTGAGGCAGTATCACTAAGGAAGTAGATTGCCCAACCTTCCTGCCGAGGAATGGCTTGTGAGTTTGAACCACCAGCCTTCTGGTTAGCAGTCAAGTGTTTTAGGCACTATGATACCTAATAGTTCAGCCTGTTCACTCATCTATCCACCCATATACCCATGTTTGCCTTCACTGACAATGCAGTTCTATATGTGCAAAAGAGTTCATCTTTGTTGCCTGTACCTCCCATGTACCTCTCTATGTCTTCCTCTTCCTCAATGCCACCATGTTGATCACTCACATTTGGTACACTGCCTTCTCTTCACCCAAATCAATACTTATCTCTACCTCTCTAACAGTGTTCCCTCCCACCCCTGGTAACCAATAAAGAAAATTTCCTTCCATATATAAACCATTCCTTGACTTTTACAATAATGGACTAATGCAATATTTGTCCTTCTGTGATTGACTTATTTCACTCAGCATAATGTCCTCCAAGTTCATCCATGTTATGTGGTGTTTTGCAGATTCTAAGTTATTCTTTAGGTTTGCATAGTATTCCATTGTGTGTATGTACCATAGTTTGGTTATCCATTCCTAAGGTGATGGACACCTAGGTTGTTTCCATCTTTTGGCTATTGCAAATAGTGCTATGATGAACATGAATGTGCATATGTCTGTTATTGTCATGGCTCTCTCTTCTTTAGGATATATGCCTAGTAATGGAATGGCTGGGTCAAATTGTATTTCTAATTCTAACTTTTTAAGGACTTACCATACTGCTTTCAACAATGGTTGTATCATTTTACAGTCACACCAGCAGTGTATGAGAGTCTCAATCTCTTCACATACTTGCCAGCATTTTTTATTTTCTGTCTTGTTGAATTTTGCTACTAGTGCTGGAGCAAGATGATATCTCATTGTTGTTTTGATTTGCATCTCTATAATGGCTAATGATCATGATCATTTCTTCATATGTTTGTTGGCCACCTGAATATCCTCCTTGGTGAAGTGTCTATTCATGTCTTCTGCCCATTTTTTAATTGGATTATTTGACTTTTTGTTATTGAGGTGTTGGAGTTTTGTATAAATTCTAGAGATAAGTCCCTTGTCAGATATGTCATTGCCAAATATTTTTTCCCAATCTGTAGGTTCGCTTTTGACTCTTTCGGAGAAGTCTTTGGAACCACATAAAAATTTAATTTTTAGAAAGTCCCATTCATGTAGTTTCTCTTATGCTGTTTGTGCATTTTGGGTTATGTGTGTTAGTCTATATATGTTGTATATTAGGGTCCCTATATTTGCCCCTAGTTTTTTTCTTCAGGAACTCTATAGTTTTAGGTTTCACATTTAAGTCTTTGATCCACGTGGAGGTAGTTTTTGCGTATGGTGTGATGTACAGATCTTGTTTCATTTTTCTGCAAATGGCTATCCAGTTTTGCCAGCACCATTTATTAAACAAACATATTCTTACCCATTTAATGGATTTAGGCCATTTGTCAAAGATCAGCTGTCCATAGGCCAATGGATCTATTTCTGGGTTCTCAATTCTATTCCATTGGTCTATGTGTCTGTCATTATACCAATACCAGGCAGTTTTGACTACTGTGGCTGTATAGTAGGTTTTGAGATCCGGCAGTGTGAGACCTCCTACTTTGTTCTTCTTCTTCAATAGTGCTTTGCTTATCCAAAGTCTCTTTCCTTTCCATATAAAGTTAGTGATTGGTTTTTCCATATCCCTAAAGAATGTTGATGGGATCTGGATTGGGATTGCATTGAATGTATAGACTGCTTTGGGTAGAATTGACATTTTCACAATGTTCAATCTTCCTGTCCACAAGCATGGAATGTTCTTCCATTTTGTAGATCTCTTATGGTTTCTTGAAGCAGTTTTTTATATTTTTCTTTGTAGAGGTCTTTTGTGTCCCTGGTAAGGTTTATTCCCAAGTACTTTAGTTTTTTGGTATCTATTGTAAACGGTATCTATTTCCTTATTTCTTTTTCAGCAATCTATTTGCTGGTGTAGAGGAATCCAACTGATTTTTGAATGTTGATCTTATACCCTGCTATGATGATAAATCTCTCAATTAATTCCAGTAGAGTTTTGACTTAGTCTCTTGGGTTTTCTAGTATGTTGTTGTTGTTGTTATGTGCTGTTGAGTGGGCCCCGACTCATAGCGACTCCTCCTTGGGTTTCTGAGGCAATATCACTATGGAAGTAGATTGCCCCATCTTCCTTCCGAGGAGTGGCTGATGGGTTTGAACCACCAGCCTTCTGGTTAGCAGTCAAGTGCCTTAGGCCCTATGCTACCAGATCTCCCTGTCTAGGTATAGGATCATATAATCAGCAAATAGGGATAGTTTGACTTCTTCCTTATCAATTTGGATTCCTTTGATTTCCCTCTCTTGACTTATGGCCCTGGCTAGGACTTCCAGTACAATGTTAAATGGAAGTGGTGATGGAGAACATCCATGTCTGGTTCCTTTTTACAGGAGGAATGGTTTCAGTCTCTCTCCATTGAGTATAATTGTGGCTGTTGGTTTTGAATAGATGCCCTTTATTATGTTGAGGAATGTCCCTTCTATTCCTATTTTGCTGTGAATTTTGATCAGGAATGGGTGTTGAATTTTATCAAATGTCTTTTCTGCATCAATTGATATGATCATGTGGTTCTTCTCCTTTGTTTAATTTTTGTGGTGGATGATGTTGATTGTTTTTCTAATGTTGAACTATCCTCACATACATGATATGAACCTCCCTTGGTCACGATGAATGTTTTTCTTGATATGTTGTTGGAGTCTATTGGCTAGCATTTTGTTGAAGATTTTTGCATCTATATTCATGAGAGATATTGGTTTGTACTTTTCCTTTTGAGTGATGTCTTTGCCTGGTTTTACTATCAAGGTTATGCCTGCTTCATAAAATGAATTAGCAAGGATTCCATCCTCTTCTATGTTTTGAAATAGTTTGAGAAAGAATGGTGTCGGTTCTTCCCTGAATGTTTGGTAGAATTCTCCGGTGAAACTATCTGAGCCAGGACTTTTTTTTGTTGGTAATTTTTTTATGACCTGTTCAACTTCTTCTTTTGTCATAGATCTGTTCAACTTTTCCACATCAGTCTGTGTTAGTTTAGGTTAGTGGTACGTTTCTAGAAATCTGTCCATTTCTTTCAGATTTTCAAATTTGTTGGAGTACAGTTCTTCATAGTATCCTGATATCCTTTTTATTTCAGTTGGTTCTGTTGTGATGTCACCCATTTCATTTCTTATTCATGTTATTTGTATTCTCTCCCTCTTTTCCTTTGTTAAATTTGCCAGTAGTTTGTCAATTTGATCTTTTAAAAAAACCAACTTCTGGTCTTGTTGATTTTTTCTATTGCCCTTCTATTTTCTGTTTCATTGATTTCTGCTCAAATCTTTATTATTTCCTTTCTTCAGGCTTTTGTTGCTGTTCTTTTTCTAATTGCTGGAGATTTTGGTATAAAGTGTTGATTTTGGCTCTTTCTTCTTTTTTGATGTGTGCTTTTATTACTATAAATTGGCCTCTGATCACTGCTTTTTCTATGTCTAAATATTTTGTATGTTGCGTTTTCATTCTCCCTTGATTCAAGAAATTTTTGAATTTTAATTTTTATATCTTCTCTTACTCAGTTTTTTTTAAGGAGGGTGTTGTTCAGTTTCCACGTGTTTACTCTTTTTCTGTCAATGTTCCTATTGTTGATTTCTAATTTGAGAGCATTATGATCTCAGAAAATGCTTTGCAGTATTTCAATGTTTCTAAATTTATTAAGGCTTGCTTTCTGGCCTCATATATGGTCTATCATGGAAAATGTTCCATGTGCACTGGCAAAGAATGTATATTTTCCTGCTGTTGCGTGAAGTGCTCTGTAGATGGCTATAAGGTCAAGTTGGTATATTGTATTGTTTAGCACTTCTGCATCTTTGTTGAGTTTTTTTTTTTTTTAGTTGTTCTATCTTTCATTGAAAGGGGTGTATTAAATCTCCCACTATGACTGTGGAGTCATCTATTTAACTTTTCAACTATTTTAAAGTCTGACATGTATTTTGGGGCTCTCTCATTGGGTCCATAGGTATTTATTACGGTTATGCATTCATGTTTAATTGATCCCTTAATCATTATATAATGCCCTTCCTTGTCTCGTATGGTGGTTTTTGTCTTAAGGTCAATTTGATCAGAAATTAATATTTCCACTCCTGCTCTTTTACAGTTGCCATTTGCTTGATATATATTTTTTCCCACCTTTGATTTTTAGTCTATTTTTGTTTTTTCTCTAAGATGTGTCTTTTGTAGACAGCATATTGATGGGTTTTGTTTTCTTATCCAGTCTGCAACTCTCCGTCTCTTGAGTGGTGCATTTAATCCATTAACATGCAGTATAATTATGGACAAGTATGAATTGGATGCTGTCATTTTGTTATGTGTTTTTTTCATGGTGTCTCTGGTTTCTTTGTTCCATATTATTTTCTGTGCTGAGCTCATTATGTCTATGAATCGTGTTATCATTTCCTTTGTTGCTGTTGTTTTAGTATTTACTGAATATTCATGCTTGTCCTCTTTTTCATTGTGATATGAAGGTTTATCATTTCTTTGAGGTTAGCCTGTGATTTATAATTTTCTCCCTGAGATTAGAACAATCCATTCTGTCTTGCAACTCCCTTGATTTCCCTACCCTTTGGAAGTTCTCTAACTACACAGCCTTTTCCCTCTTTTTGTTTGTAGTTGTCCTCACTTGTTAATTGATGCCTCTGGTTCTCTGTTTACACTCTAGTAAGCTTATTTTACTTTGGATATGTCCATAGCTCTGGTTTCTGGGTTATGTCATCTTGTGTATTAATGGTTGGTTGTTATTTGCTTTTTGTTTCTCTGTTCAAAAGGATTCCATTTAGTATTTCTTGTAAGGTTGGTCTGGTTTTAACAAATTCCCTTACCTTCTGCTCATCTGGAAATCCCCTAATTTCACCATCATCTTTGAGGGGCAGTTTTGCTGGGTATATAATTCTTGGTTGAAAATTTTTCTCTTTCAGGGTTTTATATATACAATCCCATTGCTTTCTCACTATCATGGTTTCTGCTGAGAAATCAGAACTTATTCTTACTGGTTGTCCTTTGTAAGCAACTTTTTTGTTTTTCCCGTGCTGCTTTCAGGGTTCTGTCTTTGTCTTTGGTTTTGATGAGTTTGATGATGATATGTCTTGGTGATTTTCTTTTGGGTCTATCCTGTTTGGGGTTCGTTGGACTTCCTGAATGGATATATTCTCACCTGTCATCATATTAGAGAAGTTCTTCTCCAACAGATCTTGGACAGTTTTCTCAGTGGTTTTATTTTTCTCTTCCTGTTCTAGAATTCCAAAGACACATAGGTTATTCCTTTTGATGGTATCCCACATGAACTTTAGGCTTTCTTCATTTTGTTTTGATTTTTTTTCTGATTGTTCCCTTTCCAAAGAAGTATTCAGGTATTTGTTTTCAATCTTATTAATTCTGTATTCCACTGCATCAATCCTACTCCCTTGCCCTTCCAATGTGTTATCTATTTCTGACAATTTAATATTAATCTTCTGGATTTCTATCTGTAGATTTAGAATCATTTCTAATTTTTCATTTATTTTGTCATTTTGTTCTTGTATTTTCTTCCAAAATTCTTCTAGGGTTTTGTCTGTGTTTTCCTTGGTCTGTCTCTCAGTCCTTTGAGATACCTAAATATAATTGTTTTGAATTTCTTATCAGAGAGTTCCAGTGCCGCTTCTTCTTCAGGGATGTGTTCTGTATATCCTGCTCCCTTGTTTCTACCACTTTATCTTGCCTCTTTGTGTGGACTGTGATGGTCTGTTGTGTCTGAGACATTGCGACATTGTTGTATTTAGATCTCTGTTAACTGTTTGTGAAGAGAAGCCAAGGTTGATTCAGTCTCTTCTTGATGGTTTTTTATTGTTGGCCCATTGGTGGAGAAGTAAGTGGTGGCTCTCACTCAATAAGTGAAGCTGCAGGAGGTGCACATGTAGTTGTGTCATATGGGGACTGTTGCTGTCTTCCACTCAGTTAGACAAAAATAACAATTGAATAACCAGCAAAAAAAGTAAAAGCAAATGGACAAAAAAATGCACTGTGTAATCATATAGGAGCAATAAGAAAAAAAAAAAAAAGAAAAAAGGAGGAAAAAAACTGCAATATCTGGGGAGAGGGCAATAAGAGAAAAAAGTAGAGAAGAATAATAATGAAGAAAAAAAATGGGGAAAATGCAAAAAGAAAAACGAAGAATGAGGTTAACCATGAGAAAGAAAAAAAATTGCAACTAGGAAGAAAGAAAAGAAAAAAAAGCTGAAAACTAGAACCTGGGAGGGGAAGAATAAAGAATAATTGTAAAAAGGACAAAAGTAATAATAGCAATAGTAGTTTTAAAACATACAAAAACAAACAAACTAAAAAAACAGAAAGAAGAAAAAAAATATATCAGGCCAGGGTAGGGCAGGACACCCAGCTTCATCTGAGCATGCAGACTGGGAAGGAATTCCTGCCAGCCCAGACAGTGGGTGGGAGTGAGGGGTGGCCGCACCTCCATTAACCAAGAAGGTGTAGGGTATAAGAGTAACAAGGGGAATGCTCACCTTTCCAGTTGTCCAGGTCCAGAATGTCCTTGTGTTTCCCAGCAAATGGAGTCTGTTCTTAAGTCCCTGGAATCTGGGAGAATGCTGTCACTTTAAATATCCAAAATGGTCAAGCCACTTGTAAATATTCAAAATAGCTGCACCCTCCGGACAGACAAAAGTCCACAGCTCAGCCCACCTTCCTCTTCGCTGCCTCTCTTTTATTCCCCAGCCACCAGAGCAGTCCTTCAAGCAGTCCCTGGCTAGAAGGGCTGATTTTTAGGTTAATTCTTAGGTCCTACCACCACTCAACAATATCTAAGCTGTCTGTGCTGTCAGGATTGCTGCCAGACCACAGCTCTCCTTTTTTGATGTTTTCATGAAAATTCTTCTGCTAGTTGGAGTTTAGTCCACTTCTATATCCTTCCCTTCAAAATTCAGAGGTCCCGGATTATCTTCTGTATCTTTGTTAATTGGTTCCCCTTTTCTTTGTTGAAGAGGGTCTGTGCAGTCTTTCTGCCTATCCACCATCTTACTGGAACTCTCCTTCCTATGTACTTTTGCAATTCTTTTTCCTTCATTTGGATTGATATGTTTTGAATTCAACTTTTTTCCTTTTTCCTTCAAGTGATTTCCAAATTTTTCACTTATCTATCCCTTTAAACATGTACTTTAAATCACAAACTAAATCAATAATTATACTCTCATCTTAAATAATGCAAGAACTATTTACAGTCTCCTGTAGTCTAGAATTTCAATTCTATGTTGCCTTCTCTTCAAATGAGATATTATTATTATTAATTTTACATACCAAATGCTTAAATATTCCACATTTATTGATTTCCTCTTCTATCATTTCTTCTTGCATCTCAGACTCTCATCTTGAAGTCATTTTAATAATCCAGAAAATAAATCCAATAGAAAGTTTTTTAGAGTTGATTCTTTATGGTAAATTCAGTGTTTTTGTTTTGTTTCAATAATCTTTGTTGTTCCTTCTTTTTTGAAATATAAATGAACTAATAGGCCCACCCACCAGCCACTCCTCGGAAGGAAGGTTGGGCAATCCTACTTCCGTAGTGATACTGCCTCGGAAACCCAAGGAGGGGTCGCTATGAGTCGGGGCCGACTCGACGGCACATAACAACAACAACAACACCGTAGTGATACTGCCTCGGAAACCCAAGGAGGGGTCGCTATGAGTCGGGGCCGACTCGACGGCACATAACAACAACAACAACAACAATAGTCTTAGGCATATTTTGTTTAGAAGTAAATCAATGACAACATTTATCTTGGGACTCTAAGTCAAATTTTATAAAGAGATCCATTTCTTTGTGTAATATCCAGAGATCATAAAGATGAATGCAAATTTGGATCCAGGCAACATGTTTATAATGTCAAACACTGGGGAAACTAACCTGTCAGTGATCACTCCAAGGAGATATTTATAGGTTGTTAAATCAAACATATTATAAGTGACAAGCTTACATTTTATTATTTATTCCATAAAATCATATTCCAAATATTTTTATTTAAATGGCATTGTTACATCTTTTTTGAAAGACAAATTACTTTTAAACATTAAGATATATTTTCAACATCTGACAACATCACCCAGAAATCAACCCAGCAAAAGACTTCTCAAATCTGAAAAAGGTTACAAATGAAAAATAGAGAACCAAAGGAGTAAATATGTAAGTGATACCAACTACAAAACAAACAGAGGGAATAAATGGTATAATTACAAAATTTCTATATGGAGAGGAAGTCAGGATGATGTCACTATAGAACAGACTGCTCTAAACTTGTGAGATTAAGAATAACCACAAAGAATATTAATAAACTTTCTAACCAATATAAGAAAAGGGAAAAATCACAAGGACTTAGTAAACATGAAGGTAACAGTAATGAAGAAAAGGGAAAGAAAACTTGATGACAAAATGAACTCAGCACAGAGTAATATTTGAAACAAAGAAAGCATCAGCACCACAAAAGGAAAAAAAGAAGAAAAAACACAAAAGAATCACAGCAGTAAACTCATACCTATCATTAATTCACTAAATGGGAATGGATTAAATATGCCAGTCAAGAGAAAGAGTTGCAGACTGAATAAGAAAACAAGACTCAACAAAATGCTGCCTAAAATAGACTTACCTTAGACACAAAGATAAAAATAAATTAAAAATCAAGGGATGGAAGAAAATATACTAAGCTAATGGCAATCAAAAAAGAGTAGGAATGGCAATATTAATTTCTGATAAAATAGACTTCAAGGTAAAATACAGCATAAAGGACAAGGTGATAAAATGATGATAAAATGGTCAACAAACAAGAAGACATAACCATAAGAAATATCTATGCACCCAATGATAAAGCTCAAAAATACCTAAAGCAAACATTAACTGAATTGAAAAGAGAAATAGGCAATACTAAAATAGTAGTAGGAGACTTTAACACACTGCTTTCACTGAAGGACAGACAACTAGAAAAAAACTCAACAAAGATATAGAAGATCTCAACAACACAATCAACCAATCTGGCCTCCCAAACATATACAGAACACTCCACCCAACAACAACAATGACAAAATACACATTCTTTTACAGTACACACGGAACATTCTCCAGGATGGACCATATGTTAGGCCACAAATCAAGCCTTAATAAATTTAAAAACAGTAAAATCCTACAAAAATCACAATGCTATAAAATTAGAAATCAACAGTAAGAAGACCGGGGAAAGAAAAATCAAATACATGGAAACTGAGTAACACACAGCTCAAGAACCACTGGGTAACAGAAGAAATAAAATGTGAAATTAAAAAAATTTCCTATTAACAAACAAGAATGAAAATACAACTGTTTTGGTTACCTCCTAGTGCCACTCTAACAGAAAATACCACAATGGAATAACTTTTAAAAACAGGGATTTATTCTCTTACTATTTAGGATGAAAATACAACTGTTTTGGTTACCTCCTAGTGCCACTCTAACAGAAAATACCACAATGGAATAGCTTTTAAAAACAGGGATTTATTCTCTTACTATTTAGGAGGCTAGAAGTCCAAGTTCAAAGTGCCAGTTTTAGGGGCTGGTGAAAGGCCCTCAAACTTGCTTTGGCTCTGTCTCTTTCTCCTGGCCCACTGGAGCTAGAGGCATCTCTTCATTCAGACAGCTGCTGACTGCTGAGGCTGTCAAATCCAAGGTCAACAAGTAAAATGGCACAGTCCCAAAATTATCAAACACACAGCAGGCCACTACTTCAAGTCCATCAACAGTCCCAAGATCAGCAGGCTGCTGAATGATGACTCGGCTACATGCAAGATTCAAGTGTTCCAAAAGCTGCAAAGACCTTTCTCAAAGCTTCTCCTTATATATTGGAAGCAGACCACATCACTAAGGCAGCTACTCAGTAGCTCTAGTAGATTCCACTACAGAGTTGATTACCAATCTCATCTTGGGGAATAACTACATCCTGTCCATCCACTCAAAACCAGGCCCAGCCAAGTTGACACATAACCTTAACTACCACAGCAACATACCAAAATCTTTAGGACACAGCAAAAGCAGTACTCAGAAGTCAATTTATAGCAATTAATGTACACATCAAAAAAGAAAAAAGAACCAAAATTAACACCTTAACCCAACAATTCCAACAATTAGGAAAAGAGCAACAAAAGAGGCCTTCAGTCTCCAGAAGAAAGAAAATGATAAAGATCAGAGCAGAAATAAACAAAACAGAAAAGCAACAGAGATCTTCAACAAGACTAGAAGGTGGTTCTTCTAAAAGATTAACAAAATCAATAAACCACTGGCAAATTTAACTAAGGAAAAGAAAGAGAAGATGCAAATAACACAAATAATAAATGAAATGGGTTGCTCACAACAGAAGCAATTGGACTGAAAAGGATAATAACAGAATACTATGAAGAACTGTACTCCAACAAATTTAAAAACCTAGAAGAAATGGACAAATTTCTAGACGCACAAGACTTACCTAAAGTAGCACAGACTGAAGTAAAAAATTTGACCAGACCCATAACAAAGGAGAAATTGAGCAGATCATAAAAATATTACCAACAAAAAAAGTCCTGGCCCAGATGGTTTCACTGGAGAATTCTACCAAATATTCAGAGAAGAATTGACACCAATCCTACTCAATTCCAGAACACAGAGAATGATAGAATCCTCTCAAATTCACTTTATGAAACAAGCATAACCCTGATACCAAAACCAGGCAAAGACACCCCTAGAAAGGAAAACTACAGACTGACAGCCCTCATGAATATAGATGCAAAACTCTTCAAAAAATCTTAGCCAAGAGACTTCAACAACATATCAAAATATAATACATCATGACCAAGTGCAATTCATACCAAGTATGCAAGGATGGTTCAACATTAGAAAAGCCTTCAACATAATCCATCACATAAGTAAAATAAAGGAAAACAATCACATGATCATATTAATAGACGCAGAAAAGGCATTTGAAAAAACAGCCAACACCCATTCCTGAGTTTAAAAAAAAAAAACTTCAGAAAAATAGGAATAGACAGGAAATTCCTCAATATAATAAAGGGCATATACACAAAACCAACAGCCAACATTATTCTCAATGGAGAGAAACTCAAAGCACTGGCCCTGAAAACATGAACCAAGTAAGGATTCCTTATTCACCACTACTGCCTCGGAAACCCAAGGAGGGGTTGCTATGAGTCAGGGCCGACTCAACGGCACATAATAACAACTACAACATTCAATATTGTACTGGAAGTCCTAGCCAGGACAATAAGGTGAGAAAGAGAAATAAAAGGCATCCAAATTTACAAAGAAGAAGTAAAACTATCTCCGTTCGCAGATGGCATGATCCTATACATAGAAAACCCAAGAGACTCAGCAAGAAAACTACAGGAACTAACTGAAAAGTTCAGCAAAGTGGCAAGATACAAGATCAAGCTAAAAAAAATCTCTACAACAACAAAGAGATCTCTGAAAAGGAAATAAGGAATAAAATACCATTCACAATAGCTACCAAGAAGATAAAACACTTAGGAATAAATCTTGACAAGGACATAAAAGACTATTCAAGGAAAACTACAAAACACTACTACAAGAAGCTATAAGAGACCTACATAAATGGAAGAATATCTCATGCTCATGGACAAGAAGACTGAACATTTTGAAAATGTCCATACTAACCCAAGCAATCTATAGATTCAATGTAATCCCAGCCCAAACCCCATCAACATTCTTTAAGGACATGGAAAAACCAATAACTAATTTTATATAGAAAGGAAAGAGAGCACGGACAAGTACTACTGAAGAAGAAAAACAAAATGGGCGATCTCACACTCCCCAGTTCTCAAAACCTACTATACAGCACAATAGTCAAAATGGCCTGATGTTGGTACAGTGATAGACACACAGACCAGTGGAACAGAATTGAGAATCCAGACATAGATTCATCCACATACGAACAACCAATCTTTGACAAAGGGCCAAATCCATTCAATGGGGAAGAGATATCCTCTTTAATGAATTGTGCTGGCAAAAGTGGATATCCATTTACAAAAATAAATAAATAAATAAGATCCATACCTCACACCATACACAATACAAACTCAAGATAGATCAGAGACCTAAATGTAAAACCCAAAACTATAAAGTTCACCAAAGATAGAATAGGGGCAAATTTAGGGGGCCTAACAGGAGCTCTGGTAGCATAGTGCCTAAGGCACTTGACTGCTAACCAGAAGGCTGGCGGTTCAAACCCACCAGCCACTCCTCGGAAGGAAGGTTGGGCAATCCTACTTCCGTAGTGATACTGCCTTGGAAACCCAAGGAGGGGTCGCTATGAGTCGGGGCTGATTCGACGGCAAATAACAACAACAACAACAATTTATGGCATAAATAGACTATCAAGCATACACCAAAACTCAAAAACAGCAGAAGATAAAATAGATGACTGGGACCTTCTAAAAATTAAATTCTTATGTGTATCAAAAGCCTTCTCAAAAGAGTAAACAAGAGAACCTATATATTGAGAAAAAATATTTGGCAATGACATTTCCAACAAGAGACTTAATCTCTAATATTTATAGAAAATTTCAAAACTTCAACATCAAAAAGACAAACAATTCACTTCAAAAATGGGCAAAGGACATGAAGAGACACTTCACTAAAGAAGACATTAAGGTAAGGAACAAACACATGAAGAAACGCTCACGATCATTAGCCATTAAAGAGATGCAAATCAAAACAAGAAAGAGGTTTTACCACATTCTAGCAATAATAGCAAAGTTCAACAAGGCAGAAAATAACAAATGCTGGTGAGATGTGGAGAGATCAGAACTCTCATACACTATTGGTTAGACTGTAAAATGGTACAGCTACTATGGCAAATAGTATGGTACTTCCTTAAAAAGTTGGAAATAGAAATACAATTTGATCCAGCAATCCCTTTACTCAGAATACATCCTAAAGAGGTGAAATTCAGGACATTAACAGATATATGTACACCCATGTTCAACACAGCACTATTTACAATAGTGAAGAGATGGAAACAACCTAAATGCCCATCGACATATGAACGAATAATCAAACTGTGGTACATACACACAATGGAACACTATGCAACATTAAAGAATAATGAAGAATCAGCAAATCACCTCATAACATGGATGACCTTGGAGGATACTGTGCTGAAATAAGTCAATCAAAGAAGGACAAATATTATACTAGTCCACTATTGTAAAAAGGCAAGGAAAGGTCTATATCAGGAAGGAAATTTTCTTTGTCAGTTACCAAGGATGGGAGGGGATAGGAAGGGAGAGAAAATAAATGGATAATTAAGAGACAGGTTTGATATGGGTGAAGGGAAAAGCAACATAATAAAAGCATGTGACCAGCACAATATCACTAAGGAAAATGAAGACATGGACAGGTGCATAAGAAATGCAGACAATAAAGGCAAATATTATTACAAACATAATACTGTATTATTTGTAACAGCAAACTTAATCTATGGGTGGATATACAGGTAAACAGGTTGGACAGGCAAGTGGGAATATACTAATAACCATACATAGGTTTAAAAAAAAAAAACTTTTCGGGAAGGATTCCACCTGAGGCCTTAACGGGTCCACCTCAGGCCTTAACGGACACTGTTAGTTGTCATCATGCCACCTCCAACTGACAACAAATTTAAATATAACAGAACCACATATTGCCCAGTCCTGTGACTCCTTACCCCTAACACCACTGCCCTAAACAACTATAAAATGGCCAAAATATATGAGGTACCTGTTTTTAGGCACTGAACAGAGGGCAGCCCAAAAAACTGTGGGAAATAAGTCAACAGAAGGAGATCCTCACATGTGTTACAGCTCTCTGATCTGGGGAGACACTTTTCAGACTATAATTTCAGGAGGGTAATAAGGTGAACTGATGGGCTCACTGAGCTGTAGAGACAGATAGGAGTTTGGGTTTGCAGAGGTTGTTGGCATGAGTGGGTCAGGGTACCAGAGAGCAAACAGTTGTGTAGCCTTAAGTAATGTGGGCTTCTGCTTGACCATGCTGTGTTTGATATAAGTCTACCTCATAATATGTATAAGTCCCTAAGTGGTGCAAATGGTTTGTCCTAGACTTCTAACCAAAAGATCAGTGGTTTGAACCCACTCAGTGGACAAAGGCATATGACAGAAGAAAAGACATTGTTGTCAATGTCAATTCTTTTGACAATAAAATAACATGTACAGCAAATCCTTAATGCAAACTTAGATTATCTGAGTAGAGTACATTGGACTAAACAAAGAAAACAATAACATAGTTCCATTCTACTTGGAGAACTTCAGATCACAGCTGGAGAAATGTAGTGAATATGATTTCTCACATTTTCACTACACAGAGATTTAAAAATTCTATGGAGACTTGGGAGCTCTGGTGGCATAGTGCCTACGGCATTTGACTGCTAACCAGAAGGCTGGTGGTTCAAACCCACCAGCCACTCCTTGGAAGGAAGACTAGGCAATCTACTTCTGTAGAGATACTGCCTCGGAAATCCAAGGAGGGGTCGCTATAAGTCAAACTGACTCCACGGCAGTGAGTGTTGTTGTTGTTGTTGTTGGTTTATGGAGACTTTATGAAGATCTCACTATTTTACATTTTAATAGTTCAGAGTATCACACATTTGTGAGTGTGATCAGGCCTGTACCAAGGTATATGACTGCCCTGAGAATCAGATTGACTACATCTGTGGTAAGAGGCAATGGAAAAGCTCAATATCTTTAGCCAGGAGCTGATTGTGGAACAGACCATCAACTGCTCATACACAAGTTCAATTTGAAGTTGAAGACAATTAAAACAAGTCCATGAGAGCCAAAATATGATCTTGAATATATCTTCTTGAATTTAGAGGCCATCTAAAAGAATAGATTTGATACATTGAATACCAATGACCAAAAACCAGAAGAATTGTGGGATGACATCAAGAACTTCACCCACGAAGAAAGCAAGAGGTCATTAAAAAGAGGAAAAAAGAAGAAAAGATGAAAATGGATGGCAGAAGAGACTTTGAAACTTGTCCTTGAACAGAAAGTAGCTAAAGCAAATGGAAGAAATGAAAAGATAAAAGGGCTGAACAGAAGATTTCAAAGAGCAGCTCAACTAGAGAAAGCCAATTACTATAATGAAATGTGCAAAGACCTGGAGTCTGAAAACCAAAAGGGAAGAACATGCTCAGAATTTCTCAACCTGAAATAACTGAGGAAAAAAAAATTAAGCCTCGAGTTGCAATTTTGAAAGATTCTATGGGCTAAATATTGAATGATGCAGGAAACATCAAATGGAGATGGAAGGAATACCAAGTCACTGTATCAAAAAGAACTTTAGATATTCATTCATTTCAAGAAGTGGCATATGGTCAAGAAGCAATGGTACTGAAGAAAGGAGTCGAAGCTTCAATGAAGGAATTGGCGAAGAACAAGGTCCCAGGAATTGACGGAATACCCATCAAGAATTTAAACAAACAGATACTCCACTGGAGGCACTTACTAAGTTATGCCAAGAGATTTGGAAGACAGTTACCTGGACAACTGATTGGAAGAGATACATAATTGTACCCATTCCAAAGAAAGTTGATCCCACAGAATGTGGATTTTATTGAACAATATCATTAATATCGCACACAAATAAAATCTTACTGAAGATAATTCAAAAACGGTTGCAGCAGTATATTGACAGAGAACTTCCAGAGGTGCAAGCTGGATTCAGAAGAGGATGTGGTATGAGGGATATCATTGCTGATGTCAGATGGACCTTGGCTGAAAGAAAAGAATACCAGAAAGATGTTTATTTGTGTTTTATTGACTGTGCAAAAACATTTGATTGTGTGAACCATAATCAATTGTGGATAACATTGAGAAGAATGGGAATTCAAGAACACTTCATTGTTCTCATGTGAAACCTGTACATAGACCAGGAGGCTGTTGTTCAAACAGAACAAGGGGACACTGCATGATTTAAAATCAAGAAGGAGTGTGTCAGGGTTGTATCTTTCACCATACTTCTTCAATCTATATGCTGAGCAAATAATCCGAGAAGCTGGAAGATGAACATGGCATCAAGATTGGAGGAAAAATCATTAACACCCTGCGATATGCTGAACGCAACTTTGCTTGCTGAAAGTGAGGATGACTTGAGGCACTTACTGATGAAGATTGAAGATTGCAATCTGCAGTATGGATTACATCTCAATATAAAGAAAACAAAAATCCTCACAACTGGACCTATAAGCAACATCATGATAAATGGAGAAAAGATTGAAGTTGTCAAAGATTTCACATTGCTCGATTCTACAATTGATGCCAATGGAAGCAGCAGTCAGGACATCATATAACATATAGCACTGGGCAAGTCACCTGCAAAGGACCTCTTTCAAGTGCTGAGGAGCAAAAATGTCTCCTTGAGGACTCAGGTGTGCCTGACACAAGCCATGATATTTTCAATCATCTCATATGCATGTGAGAGCTGGACAATGAATAAGGAAGACTGAAGAAGAATTGATGCTTTTGAGTTGTGGTGCTGGAGAAGAACGCTGAAAGTACCGTGGAAAGCTAAAAGTACTAACAAATCTGTCCTGGATGAAGTGTAGCTGGAATACTCCTTGGAAGGGACATTGGTCAGACTTCGTCTCATCTACTTTCGTCATGTTGTCAGAGGGACCATTCCCCAGAGAAGGATGTCATGCTTGGTAAGGTGGAGAGTTGACAAAAGAGGGGAAGGCCCTCAACGAGATGGATTGACACAGGGCTGCGGCAATGAACTCAAATATAGCAAGGATCACAAAGCTGGCGCAGGACAGGGCGGTGTTTCATTCTGCTGTGCATGGGGTCGCTATCAGTCAGAGATGACTTGAGATGACTTGATAGCACCTAACAACAATGGCAGATAATTATTTGATTTCAGAATTTCTGACAGCTAGCTTCTTTGGCTGTTAGGTGTCTGGCCTCAGGGTTCACAACAAGTTCTGTATTTACACCATAATCTTGGCCTATATGAATGAGTTGCAAAAAATATTCTACTTTGATGAAAGTCAGACCAATTTATATCTTGCCAGTTAAGCAAGGAGTTATGTATACAAACCTGAATTAAATAAGATTATAGTTCTAATTTCCTGTAGTGATGCCAAGGATTCCTTATGGATTGATGGCCAGGCTGTTCACTGCTTGTCTGCCATGAATAAGTCAATGAGAATACTGAAATTATTACATCTTACAAAAAGTTCAAAGAGTTCAAGGGATGTAAATCATTATTACCATTTTCACAAGACACTAATGCAATGATTTCCAGACATGGCTTTGTAGCGCCTCAAAACATCTTCAATCGTATTTAAAGGTATTATAAACTTACCCTCCTCAATCCTTCTAGAAACAAAATTAATTTCAATGTAAAGTTGTTTTTGTTTTTATTTATTTTGTTATTGTCCTTTGGGTGCAAAAAAGATCACATTACATATGACACTTTTAGAAGCATGTCATATGATAAAATGTTATAAATAGATGAGAATTAGCAAATAACTGATACAGGACACAAATACTCTCAAAACTTGTACATAAATTATCTTTGCTATTGTTTTAAGTAACATTCATGTGGTCTCTTTAAAGTGCCTCACTCTAAATTAAATTTGTTTTGTTTTGCTTTTTTAAAGACACTCCTAACTGGTATTATGTATATATATATAGGCATATATGTATATAGGTATGTATATATGTGTGTGTGTGTAAGCATATGTATATGCATATGTATCCATGTATCTATGCACATATTTTTATATGTATAATAAAGTTATGACATAGAGAGCAGTTACAGATACATCTTAGACATAACCAAATACCTTACAGGATTGGATTTCTGGGTATGAAGAATTAAGACCATAGTCTCATGGGGCATTTTGTTCAATTGCCGTAATATAGTTCATAAAGTTATGTCCTATATCTTAGTTTGTTGGGTAGTATCTGTGTCTTAAAATTTTGCAAGCAGCTATCTAAAATACAACTATTTGTCTCTACTCATCTATAGCAAAAGAGAAAGAAGGAAACCAAAGACTCAAAGAAGAATCTAGTCTGCAGGACAAATAGTCTGCATGAACCATGGACTCATCTACCCTGAGACCAGAAGACACAGATGATGCGCAGCTACCACTATGGACAGTTCTAATCAGGGCCACAATAGATGGATCCTGACAGAATGGGAAAAACAACACGGAACAGAAACTCAAATTCCTTAAAAAAAAAAAAAAAAAGCCCTACCAGACTGGTTGAGACTAGAGGGCTCCCTGAGGAGATCAGTGCCCTGGGATACTTTTTAAACCTTGTACCAAAACTAATCCCCAAGATCACCTTATAGCTAAATAACCTACTGGCTCAAAAAGTAATGAATATCACCTCTATGAGACCAAATAGTCAACAATTACTTTAAAACAAAAGATGAGAGTGTAAGAAGGCAGGAAAATGAGATTCAGAAAAAATGAGAAATCTTCACATATTTTAAAGAATGTAACCAATGTCACTGAACAACTTGTGTACAAACTGCTGAATGGGAACTTAAACTGCTATGCAAATTGTCACTGAAAACCTAATAAAATGTTATTTAAGAAAAAAATCCTAACTTTAAAAATCCATAAAGGAAATGCATACTCAGTTCATAGACATTTTCCAAATTAAAGCAAGTCTTCATTACCAACTCCAGTTTCTCAACACATCACAACAAAACACAGATAATAAAACTTGGAGGCCCTTGTTTTATGTGATTTGTAAAAAGAGATTTTAATGCATATCACTCTTTCTTAAAATGTGGCCCAGGGATTAAGTATATAGGCATCATTTATACTGCTTCTTAAAAACTTCAGATACTGGGCCTCTTCTCTGACCTGTTGTTGCTGTTATGTGCCGTCGAGTTGGACCCGACTCATAGTTCCCTCCTTGGGTTTCCAAGGCAGTATCACTACAAGTAGATTGCCCCATCTGCCTTCCGAGGAGTGGCTGGTGGGTTTGAACCACCAGCCTTCTGGGTAGGAGTCAAGTGCCTTAGGTACTACACTACCAGAGCTCTCAACTTCAGACAGAGGGCTTAGCCAGGCTGCGCTTAACAAACTCCTTGTTTGTTAAGAGCTTTGACAAAGACGTTAGAGTCACAACACCCACAGGTGGTATTTCTTCACTGATTTTCTAGCATGGAGGGACAGAAGCTACAAAATAGTGATATTATCCTGTCCTCGTTTTCCAGTTTTATAAAGTACATGTATTTCTATTCTCAGAACCAAACCCTGTAATGATCAAAATGGTTGCATAAGGACATATGTCCCATTCTGCTTTTAGAAAAGAACTTACTATCCATTTTTCTTTCTTCAATTATTTAAAGTGCACATCAACCCTTAAAAATTAACTACTCATCACTGCAATCCAAGCTAATGGAGGTGTATATAATACGTCACTTGAAAATCTGATGAAATAAAACATATAAGGCTGTTTATTTGTTGCTGAGGAGGTGTAAAGCTTTAATAAGGCAATATTTCCATTGCTTCAAATTAATCAGTGCAGAAATACATGGTGAGCATTAAAAAAAAAAAAAAAGAACAAAAGAGCATTGGATAAGTATCCAGCAGGACTTATTTCCTAATTATGCCGAAAGTTTACATGCATTTCAAACTCTTATCAATTGGAAAGAATCTTGGGAATTTTTAAATAACTGAACAAATGAAAACAGTATCTATTAAAAACAATTCATTTCTTCTTCCTGACAAATCATATGGATATGCTAGGAGAGGAGCTAGCAAAAAAAAAATAATAATAATAATAAACTCTAAATGTATTTATTTTATGTTTATTCTGATGCTGTTAATACAGTGCACCATACACAAATACTATGCTTCTGCTTTTTAATTGTATGGAATTATGTATAGCCTGTAATAACTAGACTAACGGCAAATAATTCTAACAGCTTCAGCAACTCTGTTTTGCTCTTGTATTGACTTCATTTCGCAATACTTCCCACAGAAACAAAAATGAAGATAATTTGTGACCCTAAATCGCAATGGTCATATCTTTTAAGGCAGTACATTAACTTGAAGTTGGGCGGGCATGTAAACCTTGAAACCTGTCCTCCGCAGAGAAAAGACGTATCGGACTATGCCCTTGTCTTCCTCGTGTTTTTTTTTTTTTTTTTCCTCTTTTGGCTAGGGGTAGTAATTCACACTATTTTTCTCTGCAGTTCTCATGTGCTTCTCTTGTCCCAGAGAAGATCCTCTGCCATCTGCAGTGCACTCTCGACCCCCTCTGGCGTTTCAGACTCGCACAGACACTAAGAGAAGTGAATCCAAAAGAACCACTACAACTGCTTCCTAGGGGTGGCCATGTCCAGCTGCCCACTCCCTCCTCTCTGGAGAGGCCTGGGCGCCCGCTGGTCCCAATCATACTCTATTTGGACTGATGGGCTAGGAGGGAAAGGGACCTTCGGTGTCCCTCCCCGTGGGTCTTGGCATCTGACTGACCTCCGCACGCCCCACCCCTGCCAGCACCCTGGCAACCGGCGGGACACTTTGCCCAGAACCCTGTTTCAGTCTCCCATTCTCATTTTGTCTTGTCCTCCCGTTCCTCTTTCCTCTTTCTGTATTTCTGTCATCAATTCTTTGACGGCGAGAGAAAACTGCTAAGAGCTAATGTCTCCTTCCCATATATATGTGTGTGATTTCCCACAACCTTTATCCGCCCCTTTTCCCCAAAACATGTCAAGGCTCTGAAATGCAAGGCACCTTCCCTTCATCCGAAAGCCAACGTTACTCTCTCAGTTGGTCAATTTTAAACCCGCACATACTGAAGCCTCCTCTTCATTTAACAGTATTCTGTCCCAGTGCTAAGCACTTCCTCCACCATTTGTGGTCTACTACCGCCTCCATAAAACAACAATAAAATACCACCTACAGAAATAGTGTGAATTCCAGGAAGAAAGAGTGCGTGTGTGCACGGTGAGTGTGCACCCGTGCCCGTCACCCTTCGGAGCCGGTATGGGTCCTGTGCATGTGGCCGCGGGGTACAAGACAGACAGCTCAAACTTGCCCTGGTAGGCTGAGGCTTGGCCCTCTGGATCTCACCTGGCCGCTCACAGGTAACTGGCGAAGTGCCCGCCCAGAGCGTTCTAAGACACCTGGCCGAGGCAGAGCCAATGCCAGTAAACTGAGGACACAGGGAGCCTTCTCCCGCGCGTTTATTTTCCAGCTGTCCTTCTCTCAGGGGTGTTTTGGTTTTGTTCACTCACGCCTTCCCCAAAAGACAAATAGGACCTCACTCTGCCATACAGCCTTACCTCAAACAGCGGACCGATTTTGTTCTTCTCCAGGTAAGCCTGGATCCGGGTTTGCTGATGAGACGCCATGGAGAGACCTAGACCAGGCTGCGGAGATAGTGCAGACAGAGCACGCGGCGGTTCGCCTCCTCCAGGGACGACCCTCCTCTCCCTGGACTTGGAGCCGGGACGCACGCTCCGCACCTCAGCTGCCCAGGCGCGGCGGCTGTGCCTGACCGCGGGCGTGGGCGGCAGATCCAGGAGCCGCGCGGGGCGAGCGTGTGGGGCGCCTACAGCCGGAAGCCCGGGGACAATACCGCCAACTCAGACAACTCCGCCGCAAGGGGCGAACTCATTCATCGCACCAGCTACCTCGCCTACCCTCTGCTCTCCTCAGAGCCCAGGGCGAGGGAATGGGAGGCAGAGGCTCCTTTCTCCTCTGGGCGACAGCAGCAGGATTCTCCTGGTGGAAGCGACCGCGGGAGCCGCCTGGAGCAGTCTCAGGGGGCGGGTGGGGGCGCACTGGGGCCCAGGGGCGCCAACTCGTGGCCAGCGCGCGGGCGCGTAAATGTGTGTGTTTGTCCGCGCGCGAGGGTAAGCCCTCTTCTCCCAGGTTACAGTAACAAACAGCCCGGGCTTCTCCCATATGCTGTCTCGCCTTGCCTGCCGCTCCCTAGCGACAGTGCCGCTCAAAAAGCCAATGGTGAAGGTGCTTCTTTTAAAGTGCACATAAATCTGCTGCTTGTTGGCTGCTCTTAGGCAGCTAGCTACAAATGCAGTTCGAAAGGGTGTAGTCCCCACTGCCTCTCCTGAGCCGCTCCTTGGCACCTTCTTTCTGTACTACTAGCTCTGGTTCAAGATAACAGTCTTTGCCATGAAAATGAAGTTTCCTTCCTTTATGGAATTTGGCTTGGCCAAGAACAAGTTGACAGGCAGCGAATGCAGGCTGAAAACTCAGCTGAATACTCCCAGAGGGCAGACACCCAAAGGCTGGGGGCAACCCTTCAGCATTTAACGGGGAGATGAGATAAAACCCTTCCAGTTTGCCTTCCTAAACCATTCCTTAAATTATATCTATACAGCTATATCGACACCTCAGGTGCAACACTATTCCACTTAACAATATTTCTTCTAGGTAGTTCATAATCTCCTCAAATTTAGCCAATACCACTTTTATTATGCAGGGATTTCAGAGTCTAGGAAACAGATCTGGAGCTAGTGTAGGTTTCTTCACAGACCTCTCTTAGTGAAACAGAACCTTGAGGCTCTCAGAGGAAATTTCCCTGTATCCTAACCACAGTGTGTTGCCAATGTCAAAAGTTGTATATTAATAAGTGTGAATGTTTACAATAAAAGAAATAGTTTTCCTTAGAACATACTGCAACCTATAGTTTCTTTTTTATTTCTCCATTGTGTAATTCATAATTTTATTTCTCTACTGTGTAATTTCATAATTTCTTTATTACATTTCTTCCATATTTTAAATGATACGTGAAAACATGCAAACAGGATGATAAAAATGGATCATTGATATGAGAGGCTGGACTATTATAGAAAATATAATTGCATTTAATAATTCAGAAAATATAATTGCATTTAATAATCCATCTGGTGGGGTAGCTAGGATTTAAAGTTAAAGATCTTTGATAACTTGAAATAGACATAATTTAGGGTGGAAAGATGCCCAGGTTATTACTTTCACAGTTTGCCTCAAGTGATCTGCCCAGGGCGAGTTATATTGAGAAGCAGTCGAAGACCTAGGGTTATCATATGTTTACCATTGTAGTTCAAGGGTATACTTGCATATTCTTTAATAAGTTCAAAATAAATTAAATATACAGAATGAACAACAGTATTTTTATTTGCTATAAGTCATGGTGTATAAACTTAAGGAAAGCCATCTATGACCCAGGTATCTTTGATACCACATAGTACTGAAGAATAAGAATGATAACTTTCTGAAATCAAGAGCCCACTTTCTCCAAGAACCATAAGGAAGATGCTTCTGTAAATCAGATAATTAATAAACTTAATAAGTCTTCACTATTCTCAGATCACTAAACCTAGAATAGAAGAGACAAAGACTCTGTTGGCAAAATGGTTATATGTTTAAAATAAAATCTTAAAGATCCCAACATTTATGTATGCTAAAACACTAAGCATCCAAAAAATCATTTTTTTTAATTCAGAAAATAGTTTAGAAGTTTTTCATGAACTGTGTCAAACATTTGATATAGTTCTTCTTTCTTTCCACTTATCCTCAACCTGAATTCATTACTACAATAAATATTTATTGCACAGCATCCTTATAACAGATTTTATGTTACAACTATGGATTCAAAGGTGAAAGGCATTATCTTTGTCCTCAGATTTTTGTTCAGACTTGTTGAGAGGTAGCTGGCATATACATAAATAATGATATTAGAGTGAGGTGTGCTAATATATAAAACATGCTGTGAAACTTCCAATGATGGAGAAATGAATGTGCCTGGTATCCTTAAAGAACTCTTCATAAAGGAGATGATATTTGAGCAAAGTGTTGAAGGAAGATTAAAATGTTAATATTTTCTAGATAGCATTGGTGAAACGAGAATAGTGTTTCAGGCTTTGGCATTTAAAAAAAAAAAGGCATATGGCAAGGGGCAGAGGCATGAAGCTTGCTTGTTAGAGAGGTATATAGTAAATATGTGGAGAACTGACATGTGAGGCTATAACTATAAACAGAGTTCAGCTCATTGAATGTCTTAAATGTCTTCTTAAGAAAGATAGGCTTACTTCTTACCGGCAATGAAAAGTCACTGAAGGGTTTTGAGCAGGGGAGAGGTATAGTCAAAGAAAAGTTTTTGAAAGATTACTTTGGTTACAACATGCATGATGGATTGGTGAAGAATGGTATGGAGGTAACAAAACCAATTTGGGATATAGTCATCATACACAAATGATGAGGATCAATATTAGCACTCTGGATATAGGGACGGAGAGGATAAAGTGCATTCAAGATATATGTGAAGATTAATTTGTTGTTTAACTAGATGTAGGATGGGGATGGAAGGGGCCTCAAGAATGACCCTCAGATTTCTGAAATGAGGCTAAGAGATGATAAATTGTGCCCGTAAATCATCCAATGAATGACTCCAAAGCTGAAGCTATTTCTACTCTTTGCCCTGTATCTTGAAAAATTTGTCAAGAATTTAGTTTGTAGATATTAGCTTTTGTTAATAGATAGGGTTATGGCTCATTTCTTGGTACATAGTAGAACTCAAAGAAAACAAGAATCCTCACAACTGGACCAATAAGCAACATCATGATAAATGGAGAAAAGATTGAAGTTGTCAGGGATTCATTTTACTTGGATCCACAATCAATGCCCATGGAAGCAGCAGTCAAGAAATCAGATGTCATACTGCACTAAGCAAATTTGCTGCAAAAGATCTCTTTAAAGTGTTAAGGAGCAAAGATGTCACTTTGAAGGCTAAAGTGTACCTAACACTTGGTAATATCATGGTAATTTCAATCGCCTCATATGCATGTAGTATATCAGACAATGTTTCACCACTGTTCATAAGGTTTTCACTGGCCAATTCTTTGAGAAGTGGATGGCCACTTCCTTCTAAGTCTTGAAGCACTTACTGATGAAGATTAGAAACAACTGTCTGCAGTATGGATTACACCTCAACATAAAGAAAATCCTCACAACTCTCCCAAAATGCAGCATCACTATACATGGAGAGAAGATTGAGATTGTCAAGAGATTTCATATTACTTGGTTCCACAATCAACACCAATAGAAGCAGCAGTCAAGAAATTAGACATATTTCACTGGGCAAATCTGCTGCAAAAGACCTCTTTAAAGTGCTGAAGAGCAAAGATGTCTCTTGGAAGACTAAGGTGTACTTAACCCAAACCATGGTGTTTTTAATTGCCTTGTCTGTGTGTGAAAGCTGGACAATGAATAAGAAAGACTTGAAGACGTTTGAGTTGTGGTGTTGGCATAGAATACTGAAAGTACTATGGACTGTCAGAAGAGCTAACAAATTTGTCCTGGAAGAAGTTCAGCCAGAATGCTCCTTGGAAGCAAGAATGGCCAGACTTTGTTTCACCTACTTTGGTCATGTTGTTGGAAGGGACCATTCCCTGGGGAATGATATCGTGCTTGGTAAAATAGGGGGTCAGTGAGAAAGGGGAAGGCCCTCAATGGGATGGATTGACACAATGGCTGCAACAATGGCCTCAGGTATAGCAAGCATTATGAGGCTGGTGCAGGACCTGGCATTGTTTGGTTCTGTTGTACATAGGGTCACTGCGAGTCAGAACCAACTCACTGACACCTAACAACAACAACATATACATGTGAAATCTGGACAGTGAATAAGGAAGACCAAAGCAGAGTTGATGCCCCTGAATTGTGGTGTTGGCAAAGAATGCTGAAAATACCATGGGCTGCCAGAAGAACGAACAAATCTGTGTTGGAAGAAGTATAGTCAGAATGCTCCTTAGAAGTGAAAATGGCCAAACTTCATCTCACCTACTGCTCATGTTGTCAGAAGGAATCAGTCCCTGAAGAAAGACCATGCTTGGTAGAGGATCAGCGAAAAAGGGGAAAACCCTCAAAGAGAAGAATTTACACAGTGGCTGCAACGATGGCCTGAAGCATAGCAAAGATTATGAGGATGGTCCAAGTCCGTACAGTGTTTCATACTGTTGTCCACAGAGTCATTATGAGTCAGAGCCAATTCAACAGCCCCTAACAACAACAAACACTTATCTGTCAGTTTGTCACACTGTGGTGGTTTGCGTGTGGCTGTGAGGGTGGAGGCTATGCTACCAGTATTTTAAATACCAGCAGGCTCACCAATGGTGGACAGGTTTCAGCCGAGCTTTCAGATTAAGACAGATGGGGAAGAAGAATGGGGCCATCCACTTCTGAAAATATTGGCCAGTTGAAAACAACAGTAAAACTCAATAAATAGCAGTTGAATAAAACGAATGAAATGAATGGAATTTTAGATTGATTTAAACCTAGTATGTTCTATCATGCTAAAATTTGCCTATGACTCTTAACATTTATTCATTTAGTTTCATTTACTTATTTGCATGTGTATCTTAACATACACATCCTCTTTTGCTTCCTCATTAAAACTGCAAACTCTCTAAAATCATGAACTCAGTCTTAACAATTTTCTTTATGTTGATGTTGTTATGTGCCGTCGAGTCGGCCCTGACTCATAGCAACCCCTCCTTGGGTTTCCGAGGCAGTATCACTACGAAAGTAGGATTGCCCAACCTTCCTTCCGAGGAGTGGCTGGTGGGTTTGAACCACCAGCCTTCTGGTTAGCAGTCAAGTGCTTTAGCCACTATGCTACCAGAGCTCCTAATTTTCTTTATAGCATGTAACATATAATTACATTTAGTTGGTTTTTGATAAACATATGGTCAATTTAAGTAAGCTCCTATTGCTATAAATTTTAAGAATTTGTTTCATTTAGTATCTTTAAGATTAGCTAATACAAAATCATTGTCTTAAACTGAATTTAACAGCTTTCTTCTACACACATACCAATGTCTTTACTATCTTTTGCCTTTCCTTGCCTTGGGTACAGCATGAAAAGTCCATTGTTCTATGAGAATGTTTTGACCTTATTGTTCTGTGGGAGGAGTGCCTGTTGACACACTTTACAAATATACAGAATCCAATTTATAGAATGCACTACAGCCCTTATCAAATTCCATCCATAAGACACCTTGCAACAGCTCCTTAAACAAATAAATTTTGAGAGACAACAATGATGAAGTCTAGTTGACTCAGATAGGAAGTATTAGTAATGCAATCCTCTGAAATTCATTAAATATTGAAATCAGAGAGCAGAGAAGTGAGTTCCATGCAGGTTTCAAGAATTTAGGTTACTAGCTCTGAAGTACACTTATCCCATTCCTGCATCTTTTTCACCTTGTAACTTTGCAACATACTATCGTGTTTGGAGGATTAGAGACAAATATCTTCTGGAAGAACCCAGTATATCCTCCAGCATTCTGATTTTTGAGCTACTGGGTAAAGAGGCTGCACCAGTGACTGATATAAAAGTGACTCCAGGAGACATAGAACAGAAGAGTATATTTGGAATGATCTAACTGAAAGACTTCCCCAAATGCAATTTGATTTCAAACTCGGACCTGCCAGAAAATGAATAATTATTATTTAAATTACATTAAATTATTATATAGTGGGATAATCTATATAACATATGGAAACTTTCAAAACATACGCTCAGGAAACAATCAGAAAGATGTATGAGTACACATTGATGCTAATGCAAGAATGTTAATTATCACTTCACATATTAAACTATATTTTTCAGTTTCAAAGATAATAATTTCAGCCTTATATTAGGTTTGTGATTGACAGGGGGTTCATGTATGTTAATACAAACTATATTAGTATATACGAAACATCAATAAGGTGTTCCCTGAATTTGATGTTCTCCTCAATAGCTCCTCAGAAAAAAATAGGAAAATTTAGAAAGTGTTTTCATGTTTACTCTCAGGTAGTGGGTCAAATCCAGCTGAAAAGAAGAGACACATAATTTGGGAGCATGTGGAGCATAATCATTGTGAGTATTTACCTTGGAATTCTAGTGCAGGATAGAATCTAGGCTTTGCCACTTACTAGCTATGTGATGAGGGAGCTCTGATAGCAAAGTGCCTAAGGCACTTGACTGCTAACCAGAAGGCTGGTGGTTCAAACCCACCAGCCACTCCTCGAAAGGAAGGTTGGGCAATCTACTTCCATAGTGATACTGCCTGGGAAACCCAAGGAGGGGTCACTAAGAGTTGGATCTGACTTGACAGCACATAACAACAAGAGCAGCAGCTATGTGATCTTCAGCAAGCTACATAACCTCTCTATCAGTATCTTTATCTATAAACTGGGGATAATTAGTATTTAGGTCACAAGTTTGTTATAAGGATTATATGAGACAATGTATTAAGCACTCAGCACAAAGCCTGGCAAATTGCAAAGATTTAATGAAGGGTAGTGGCAATTATTGTTTCTACTGCTATCATATCCTCAGCAGCAGCACTGCTATCATTAGAAATTCCCTGAAACTTAGTCTTGCAAAATATACATACATATACTATATTAGATCAATCACCAGGAATTCTTTGGAAGGAAGAGTAGGCACTCTGCTTCTGTAGAGATACTGCCTCAGAAACCCAAGGAGGGGTTGCTATGAGTCAGATACAACTTGACGGCATGAGGTTTTTTTTTTTCTTTTTTAGGTATTAGATCAAATGTCTAAGGAAGTCCAAAGTAGATGGAATACCATGCAAATAAAAGTAGTAAGAACAAGGCATTAGTGTCTCTAACTAAAGGGAGTGGGAAAGTTACTTCTGAATGTAAGAAAACAAAAAAGAGTTCCAATATAATGTATAGATTGTAGCATAATAGAACCTAAAGAATATGTTACTCTATATAAAGAGATTATGTGTAGGAAAATAAGGTTTTCTATAGGAAGATGGATCTTGGCTCAAGGCAAAGAATACCAGAAAGATGTTTACTTGTGTTTTATTGACTATGCAAAGGCATTTGATTGTATAGATCATGACAAAT
>NW_006921768.1:6507019-6520081 GCF_000298275.1 Orycteropus afer afer
GATGGGCTCAAGTATAGCAGGGATTGTGGGGCTGGTGCGGGATCGGGCAGTGTTTCGTTCTGCTGTGCATGTGGTCTCTATGAGTCGGAAACGACTCAACGACACTTAACAACAACAACATAGGAAGTTTGGAAAAAGCAAAGCCAATGATCAGGCACTTGTTGGTAATTTTCTAATTCTCTCAGGGAAAAATACTACCCCACACAAAAGTCATTGCCTTCTAGTTGGTTCTGACTCAGAGTGATCATATAGGACAGAATGGAAGTTCCTTGTAGGATGTCTAGGGAGCTCTGGTGGAGTAGTACCTAAGGCACTTGACTGTTAACCAGAAGGCTGGCAGTCCAAACCCACCAGCCACTCCTCGGAAAGAAGGTTAGGCAATCTACTTCCCTAGTAATACTGCCTCAGAAACCCAAGGAGAGATCTCTATGATTTGGATCCGACTCAACGGCAGTGCGTTTTGCATATAGGATTTCTAAGGCTGTGATATTTATGGAATCAGTCTACAATATCTTTCTCCCACTGAGCATCTGGTGGGTTGGAACTACTCACCTTATGGTAACAATCAAGCACTTAACCACAAGAGCTCCTTCAATAAATAAATAAATACAAAGCCCAGTAAGTAATCTGGTCATTAAAGAGGGGCTGGGGACAGACTGAGTAAGTGTTCTTGTTGACTGGCCTGAAATTCCTCTTAAGACTAACACAAACAACTAAATATAGAGAGCATTTACTAAATACCAGATTTAAAAAAAAAAAAAAAAAAAAAACAAGCAAACAAACTCACTGCCTCCAGTCAATTACAACTCACAGTGACCCCTCCTTGGGTTTCCGAGGTGGTATCTCTGCAGAAGTACATTGCCCAGTCTTCTTTTCGAGGAGTGGCTGGTGGGTTTGAACCTCCAGTCTGCAGGTTAGCAGTCAAATGCCTTAGGCTCTACACCACCAGAGCTCCCAAATACCAGATACTGTTCATTAAATAGTTTAGTTAGTCTTCTACAGCTGCCCTTTGAAATCTCCTGTTCAGCTCTTTTACTTCAGCATTTCTTCCACTCACTTTAGCTATTCTACATTCAAGAGCAAGTTTCAGAGTTTCTTCTGACATGCGTTTTGGTCTTTTCTGTCTGTCTAATGACTTTCTACTTTCTTCAGGTATGATGTCCTTGATGTCATCCCACAACTCACCTGATCTTCAGTCATTGGTGTTCAATGTGTCAAATCTCTTTTTCAGATGGGCTCTAAATTCAAGTGGGATATACTCATGGTCATACCTTGACTCTCGTGACTTGTTTTAATTTTCTTTAGCTTCAACTTGAATCTGCCTGTGAGCAATTGGTGGTCTGTTCCACAGCTGGCTCCTGGCTTTTTTGATGGCTAACAATATTGAGCTTTTCCATCATCTCTTTCCATAGATGTAGTTGATTTCATTCCTATGTATTCTATTTTGGGAGGTCCACAATTGCTATTTATATTGTTGAAAAAGGCATTTCCAATGAATAACTTGTTGGTCTTACAAAATTCTATTATGTGATCTGCAGTGTTTTTTCTATCACCAAGGCCATATTTTCCAACTACTGATCCTTGTTTGTTTCCAACTTTTGCATTCCAGTCACCAGTAATTAATGCATCTTGAGTGAATGTTTGATCAATTTCAAACTGCAACAGTTGGTAAAAATCTTCATTTTTTTTCATCTTTGCAAGTCATAGTTGGTATATAAATTTAAATAATAGTCATATCAACTGGTCTTCCTTGTAAGTATATGGATATTATCCTATCACTGACAGCATTGTACTTCAGAATAGATTTTGAAATGTTCTTTTTTACAATGAATGTGATGCTATTCTTCAACTTGTTGTGCTAAGCATAGCAAACAATATGTTTTTCCTATTCAAAATGGCCAACCCAGTCCATTTCAGCTCACTATCAAACTTTATTTTTCCATTTCATTTTTTGACTTGCAATTTTTCTAGATTCGTAATTCACATATTCCTGAAAATAATATCATGAACTATGTAGTTCTATTATCTTTGTTTTTTAGGATGAGGAAACTAAGGGACAAAAAGGTTACAGAACTTTCTGAAGATCACAGTTTGTAATGGAGAGAATAAATATTTAATCTCAGTAGTAGTCTTAAATAAGGAACACTGGTTATGCATTGGTTAAAGCATTTGACTGCTAACCAAAAGTTTAGCAGTTGGAACCCAACAGCTGCTCCACAGGAGAAGTATGTGGCAGTCTGCTTCAGTAAAGGTTACAGCCTTTGAAACACTATGGGACAATTCTACTCTGTCCTGTAAGGTCACTATGAGTCTGAATCAACTCGACAACAACAGGTTTTAGTACTGTTCAGGAGCCCTGGTTGTGCAGTGGTTATGCATTTGCTGCTTACCAAAAGGTCAGTGGTTCCACCAGCCACTTTGTAGGAGAAAGATGTGGCAGTCTGCTTTGGTCAATTTTACAGCCCTGCAAACCTACTCTGTGCTATAGGGTTGCTATGGGTCCAGATTGAGTCAAGGACAATAGGTATGGCTTTAGTGCTCTTAAGAATGTGCCTAGGTGCCACAAACTGCCAACCTAATGATGATTCAAACCCAACCAGAGGTATTGAGGAAGATAGGCCTGGTGATCTGCTTCCATTAAGATTACAGCCCAGAAAATCCTACGGAGTAGTTCAACTCTGTAACATACGTGATTGTCATGAGTCAGAATCAACTCAATGACAGCTAGCAACAACAATGCTATTGAACACCACTATACTGCCTCTCAAAGCCCTGACTACCAATGTCCCAGGAGTACCCCTTCCTTTTGCTTTGAAATTGTTTTGACCAAGAGGCATTTTGATGATGAGTTTGACTTCCTCAGTGTATTGATGTTAGGGAGGAGGTATTATGGGTGGCACATGCCAGGATAAGTTTCTACTCCATTATAAATGTAGACATTACCAAACTGACTGATATATGTCTCTTGAGAGTTTGAATAATGCCATTCAATTCCCTTGGGATTAACAGATTCTAAGTGTCCTGATAACATTGACTTCATGGACCTGCTAATCTGAGAACTCAAAGGTTGCTGAGGCTGCCAGCTTGTGAAATTCTGCCATCCAGCCTTCTCAAGTGCCATTCCTATCTGTTTAATCTTCAGTAATAAATATTTTGTTTTAACATTTAACATTTAATATGTGAGATGTTTATAACCAATCTTTATCTAAAGAAAATAATTTATATCAATAGACATTTTTTATAACATGTTTATTTACATTAAGTCATGAATCATTGAAAGGAAATAAATAGATATCAAATAGTGTAGATTCTCTTGGATTTCAGTACCAATAAACCCTGTTAACTCTAGTATGCTTTTTGCTTATAATTTCCAAAATGTTAGTCTCTCTATTTTTTATCCCAATAAGTGAGAGTCATTGTTAGCAAGAAAGAAAAAGAACCTTAAATGATGAAAATGTTACAGGATAGTATGAAAGAATACTAAATTTATTGAAAGAGAGAAAATGCAAGCATCTAAGGAAATAAAAGATGATTCAATAAGAGAAAGCAATTCTAGTTGGTGTGTACCCCCAGGGAGCAGGCATTCTGCCTAAGACAGGATGTGCTATTGCTCCAGTCTGGCTATCAGGGAAAAAGTAACATGGACCTATTTCTCAAGCATGCATCTCTGCAAATGCCAGCTAATGGTCAGTCATAATTAAGCACATTATAACAACTACAGCACTAAAGGTAAAAGGCACTGTTTGCAGAATTAGTGGAACCACCATTGCCTAGAGGGAATTAAAAAAAAAAAAAATAAGACTAAAAAGATGACTTAGCTCTCTGCAAAAAACAATTTGAATAATCTAGCACCCAAAGTAGTCAGCAAATTCTCTCCTTCCAAAGCTGATGTTGGTTCAGTCCCTCTGGATAATACTACCCTGCTCCTCACTTTCAGATGATGTCTAAGGATAAACTAAGGAGACCTGGTGGCACAGTAGTTAAGTGCAGTGGTTCAAACCCACTAGCCGTTTCTTGGGAGAAAGATGTGCAGTCTGCTTCTGTAAACCCTGTAAGAGTTTTTACCCTTCTGCCTTGGAAACCCATGAGGCAGTTCTACCCTATCCTATAGGGTCACTGAGTTGGAATTGACTTGAAGATAGTGGGTTTTGTTTCCACAAATATCAGAGATTCACTGATTTATTACATATCTAGGATGCTGAAAAAAAAAAAAAAAAAAAAAAGTAGCATCATAAGAAGTATCAGCTAAATTTACTATCTTCCTGTAAAGATTACAAAGCCAAAAGTTAAATGAATGCATGAAAAAAAAAAAAATGGATGGATGGATGGAAGAATAAATAAAGACAAAATGAATGAAGAAAGTGCTGATAATTCATTAGATACCTCTGAGGCATATCCAATTTCTTAGTTTCTTAGTCACTTATCTTTAAATTACCATTTTACATGGATAACATAGTCTAATTGAATTTATTTGATACTGTATTCTTCTACATGTTTATAAATTATTTGAATATAATAAGTGTTTCAAGGAGATAACATCATTGATTTGCCTTTATGTGTTTTTCTGAGCCTCTCTGATTCAACTGGTCACTTTTCTTTCTTTCTTGTTTTCTTTTCTTTTAAATAGGGCTGCTCACCTGGGCCTAAAATAAGAGTACACAATTGCCAGTGAAAATCAATTAACTGGAATTGATGACAAATGTCTTGTGCTACCTCCACTTTCTAAAACATATTTTAAGATCTCTTTACCTGCAAATGTTTGCCCTTGATAGTTAATATCATTAGGCATTTTTTAGTGTCAAATCATTGCCACTGAATCCAAGATTTTATATATCTTCCAATGCTTATTCCTTACTCTCAGCATTTACTGCCTTATATGATCTATTTTTTCAAAAATAATATCAAAAGAAAAAACATTTTTTCTCCTTTTTATTTTCATAGTAATCCTCAGGTTTCCAAGTCTGTAAATCTTCATGGAAGTAGATTTCCTCATCTTCTTCCCATGAAGTCCCTGGTGGGTTTGCACCATCACAGACCTTCTGGTTAGCAGTCCAATGCCTTACCCATCACACCACCAGAGCTCCTTATTAAAAATGTGTCTTTAAGCAATAACAGCAAGGATATATCAGAATTTAAATAATGAAATATGGACTTTTTTCATATTTCACTGATATTTTATTCTAATATAGTCTCCTTTTTACAGTTGAGAATACTGAGGTCAGTAGCGATTAAATAACATGCCCAAGAAGTTGGTGGAAAAGTGAAAATTTCAGTCCAAGTCAGTCTGAAGCAAAAGCATATGTTCTTTCATTTTATTAAAAAACCAAACTCATTGCCATCAAGGTGATTCCAACTCAGAGCGACCCTATAGGGCTGAGTAGAACTGCACCATATGGTTTCCAAGGCTATAATCCTTATGGAAATAGACTGTCACAACTTTCTTCCATAAACCGTGATGGGTTTGGACCACCAGACTTTTGGTTGGCAGCCAAGCACTTAACCACTGCACCACCTGGCCTTCCCTTCATTTTATCCGGCAGGACCAATTTGAATACACACTAACACCTCAAGGCCTTCAATTATTTTTCTAACATTTTTATTTTCAAAGTTATTTCTCTCTAGGAGAGTATTCAATGAATGTCATTTAGCATACTTGTAATGCAACTGATCAATCATTGTTTCAATGATATAAATAGGCATGTGTTTTCACACTGAAATATAATTTTTTAAATTATTTATTACCATTTTTAGGATAAAAGAAGTGATATTAGAAAATGCTTAGAATATGGACTGTAGAGTCAGACTTCCATGGATTTTAATCCTGTTCTAGTACATACCAACTTTGTGGATTTTGACAAACTGCTCTCTAAGCCCTTTATCTCTCAGACATAAAATAAAACAGTACTAACAGAACTGTATAGTAAGGTTGTGAAGGTTAAGGGAGATAATATATGTTAAGCACTTAACACAATGCCTGCTCAATAAATATTAACTCTGTTTTTGTTGATTATACTGGAAAGTATTTTAGAGATAATCTGTCTTTTCTCCTCTTCTTTCCCCCCATTTTCAAAGGTAGCCAAGCTCTGACCCCCCAAAAAAGCCAGACTGACTTTCTTCATGGTATCACCTCTTAGTTTAAAATAGCTGCTATATTAGTTTCCTAGGGCTGCCATAACAAATTACCACAAAGTAGGTGGCATAAAACAACAGAAATTTATTCTCTCGGAGTTCTGGAGGCTAGAAGTCTAAATTCAGGCTTTAACAACAGGGCCATGTTCTCTCTGAAGACTCTAGGGAAGATTCATTCTTTCTTGTCTCCCCAGCTTCTGATAGCCTCAGGCGTTCCCTGGCTCTTGGCAGTATCAACTCCAATCTCTGCCTCCAGCTCCCGATGGCTGTCCCCCTGTGTCTCTCTCAGTCTCTACATCTCTTTTCCTCTTTTTATAAGGACACAGTCATATTAGAGCCCTAGTACAATATGACCTCATGTTAATTACTTATATCTACAAAGACCTATTTCCAAATAAGGTCACATAGGAAGGAGTTCTGGTAACATAGTGCCTAAGTCATTTGACTGCTAAACAGAAGGCTGGCGGTTCAAACCCATCAGCCACTCCTCAGAAGGAAGATGGGGCAATCTACTTCTGTAGTGATACTGCCTTGGAAACCCAAGGAGGGGTTTCTATGCTTTGAATCTGACTCACAGCAATGAATTTGTTTTTGTTTATTTGTTTGTTTGTTTTTGGTAGGTAGGAACTGGAGATTAGGACATCAACATATTTTGGGGAGAGACACAATTTAACCCATAACAGTGTCCATGTCACCATTCTACCACTTATAGAAAATGGAGATTTAAATGATATCTTTTTATTGGTTAATATTTAATGTTAAGAGACTTCATATGCCGATTTTGAGAACAAGGAAAAAAGACAGAAAAAAAAAATCTAACTTGAAAGTTAGTGTTAATAGTCTAACAAATTTAAATTTTTATTTGACACTACATGTGCATGTCAAGATAAAGTAATTAACATATTATAAGTTCCATGTGCCTAGTTTAAAAGAGTAGTACATTGTCTTTTTATAACTAAAGAAAAGATCATTTGATGTCCAATATTGATTAATTTGATTTTTGGTATGCATGAAATGGATCAAAGTTTGTTTTATCTTTAAATGAAGTTTTTACTTCAGCCAAAACGTTTGATATCTAATTGCAGCAAAGCTCCCCTGGTTGTATGTTTTCCTTAGGAGAAGTAAGGAAAGTGTGTGTTGGGGTAAACCACATACTGCCCTACAATCATTCTCTGCCAAGAGCTAAATGAGAGAGAATAAATGCTGACAATTAACAATATGAGAGAAAGGAAAGCAAACTGAGGCTCTGATGCATCTTCCAGGAACCAAAAAGAGTACAGAATTCTGGTCTGTGCCTGAAACATGGCCTTGGGAATTTATGGTGAAAGCTGGTGGAGCATGCTTATCAAAGTATAAAGCTGATCCCTTTAGAACATGAATCCTTCCCTTTTGCAGGAGTCCCTGGGAAGCACAAATGTTAACACACTGAGCTACTAACCAAAGGCAGCAGTACTTCCAGTCCACCCATGGATGCCTCAGAAGAAAGGCCTGGCAACCTGCTACCTAAAAATCAGCCATTGAAAGCCCTGTAGACCACAGCTCTGGTCTGACACCCATGAGGTCTCCAGGATCAGAGTCAATTCCACAGAAACTGGTTAACTAGAAGTCTTTTTTGTTTTACGTTCTTTCTTGAAGCTAAGGATTACAACTTTTTTTTTTTTTTTTTTTTTTAAATTCTTTCTGATCCCTATATTTAAACATTTAGGCTTACTGGCACACAAATATTCTGTAACTTTTCTTTTCCACAGAAGTTAAGCTTTTGAGAATTATCCTCTATGATACATGTCTATAATACATTGATTTTCACTGCTCTGCATATTCCATTGTATGAATATGGTGCAGTTTATTTATCCATTTTCCTGTTCCAAGTTTTACTAATGCAAACAATGCTGCAATAAAATTCTTCCTCATGTCTGATTTTCTCATGGACTAGAGTTTCTCTAGGGTATAAACCTAGCAAAGAAATTGCTTGGTCATTCAAATTCATGAGGTATTGTCACTTTGCTTTCCAGAGTGGTTGTATAAATTTAAAATCCTTCCCACAGTTTTTGAGAATTCCATTTGCCTGAAATCCTCTTTCATACTGAAGAGGTGAGACTATTAAATGTGTGGTTCCCAGTGCCAACTCTCCCTCCCCCTAAACTAGCATTAAATCCAAGCATCTATATTATTAGTAGTGATAAATACCCCCAGGGCAGACATAGTATCAACTCTTGAGTTCACTTTCTTGATTTTTAGTTCCCTCTTCATTTCTGGCCCACAGCAATTTCCCTTCCTTTCTTAGCAGTTCAGTCATGCATTGATAAAGATGTTAGTTATAATTTATTGGGTAATTCTTGGTATTTGTAGCTGGAGGGCTTTCAAGTTATCTATAGTGCCAGATCCTTAAATCCCTGACAATGTTTTTAGCACCTGACCAATCTTTAAAACACTCCCCAGATGTTGGGCACGGTAAAGAAAATCAGTGAAATCAAATTAGCGACTACTATGAGCTATTAATTCCTGAGTTGGAATCTCAGCTTTGTTACTTAATATTTGTATGACCTTGAGCAGTATACTTCATCTCTCTGGCCCTCAGTTTCTTTATATGGAAAATGTGGATGGTAATAATAGTACCCACGCTGTAGGGTTAGTCTAAGGATTAAATGAATTGCTATTTATAAAAATGTTTTAAACCATATCTGGCATACAGCATGTGTTTTTTAATAATTTGATCAATAAATAAATTGAAATAATGAATATTATGCATACATTTTTGTATTGCCTATGAATATTTTAATAATTATCTTTCCTTCAGTCCTGAGCATGAATAATCTAAAGTTGGCAAAATCATAGCACTTCTTTTCAAGTTTAAGGATTCTAAAGATGAATGGCTTCTATGTAAAATATTCTCTCTGCCTCAAAATACAAGTGAAATAGTTGGTATCCACTGTGGCACAGACACAGGGAAAGAATTGCCCATCCTTGAAAATGATGATACAAACCTGTGAGACGTTAAGAGATGATAAAGTAGAGAAGTGGATAAATACGACTAAGGAGGACAAGAGAACTGTGGGCACATTCTTCCTTCAAACCCGGGAAATGGCCCAAATTCTGGCAAGACACTGCCCAACATACCTCTGCCCTCCATTTTTTCTCTCCATGTTCTCTTTGCTTCAGTTGCACACGTGCTGATTTCCACACATGCTCTTCCCTTTGTCACCTCTGCCTATATTATTCACATGCACCCTTCACCTGAATAATCTCTGTGTTCCCTATAAGTATCCATCTGTCAAAATGGTGCAAACAGTTAGTGTGCTCAGCTGCTACGAAGCCTTGAGCAAGTCAATGAATGACTCATCAAAACTCTCTGTCACTATACCTCTTTGGGCCTCAGTTTTACTAACTGCAAAATGGGAGAATTTGACTAGCTTTTTAATTTCGTGATGCCAACATTGAGTATTATTATATTGTTTTGTGCTCAACTGATTTAGTTCTTGGGCTCAAGTATGTTTTTGCTGAGTTGTTCCAACTAAGATTACATTTTTTATGACTTTCACTGGGAAAAGATAGGGCCTCTGATGCCACAGTTATATAACTTTTAGATGAGGCTTATGTAATAACTTTAGAAAAGCCTAGAACAGGGTCAGCATATGATGGTCTTTGGGCCAGATTCATTTTATTAGAACACATTCATGCCCATTCATTTATGTGTTAACTATGGCTGATTTCATGCTACATGAGTAGGGGAAGCTCTGGTGGTGTAGGGTCTAACGCATTTGACTGCTAACCAGAAGGCTGGCAGTTCAAACCCACCAGCCACTCCTCAGAAGCAAGATTGGGCAATCTACTCTGTAGAGATACCACCAGGGAAACCCAAGGAGATGTTGCTATGGGTCAGAATGAGTAGACATGAGTAATTGCAAAAGAGATAGAATGGCCCATAAAGACTAGATATATACAGTCTGGTCCTTTATGGGGAAATAAAAAAGAAAAAAATTGCTGGACACTTAGAAAGATCTCTACTTGCTTTCTCTAATTACATCTCATGTACTTTGGTCATGTTGTCAGAAGGGACCAGTCCCTAGAGAAGGATATCGTGCTTAGTAAAGGAGAGGGACAGTGAAAAGGGAGAAACCCTCAATGAGCTGGATTGACACAGTGGTGCAACAATGGGCTCAAGCATAGCAAGGACTGTGAGGATGGTCAGGAGTAGGCAGTGTTTCATTCTGTTGCACATAGGGTTGCTAAGACTTGGAACCAACTTGATGGCACCTAACAACAACAACAATTTCTTACTTATCTCTTATTATCTCTATAACTTTCAAGCCCTCCACTGGCATTTTTTTGCTAAAGTAACCGAAGTCCTCCTAATTACAAAACCTAATAAGTATCCTTCTATCCTAATAAGTATCTTTTTTTCCCTATCTTTCAAGATGGAGCTCTGGTGGTATAGAGACTAAGGCATTTGACTGCTAACCAGAAGGCTGGAGTTCAAACCCATCAGCCACTCCTTGGAAGGAAGACTGGGAAATCTATTTCCATAGAGATACCACATCAGAAGCCCAAGGAGGGGTCGCTGTGATTCGGGACTGACTTGACAGCAGTGAGTGAGGATTTTTTGGTTTTCATCCTTTCAAGAATCATATCTATAAAAGATCTGAAAATGGCCAAAAAGAATATTTTGGAGATGGAGAAAGGACATTTCTAACAGAGTTAATAGCAAGAAGAAAGAAAAAAAAAAAAAAAAAAGTCATGGAGACAAAGAAAAGAGAGTTGAATATGGGAAACAGCCCGGATCTCAGTTTGACTCTAGTGAAGGGTATGCAAGGGAAAAGAGCAGTAAATTACTTAGGGGAAATGTGTTAGGGATAGAGTACAGAGAGCACTAAATGTCAAAGTAAGAAGTTTAGGTTTGTTTTGCAGGCATAGGGAAGGAATTGATGTGTTTGTGCCAGGGTGACTTGCTCAGAGCTGTGTTTTATGGAAATCAATCCTACAACAATTTATATCCCTAACATAATTTTGCTAGATCTGTACAGAACAAAATGAAGCAAGTTTCACCATCCACTTCTTCTGAATAAATATGTTCTTCCATCACAGTTTTTCCTCATTTGTATTTGTGTACTTTTCATATTTCCACTACTCTTGTGTAAGTTCCTCTCACCTGAGGACAGAAAAACACACTGAGTTTTTGTATATGCAAAAATAATTCATTGGAAAATGTGAATCCTTCATATAAATTGACACAAGTTTCCAGCTAACACACTTAATTTTTCCTTGGCAATTGCAATGGAAAAAAAAAAATGTTAAGGTTATTATATCTTGTGGTATGAATTTGAGCTAGAAGGATGAGTTTGCTCAATCAAGCCATCTGTGATTGGTACAAGTTTTTGGCACCATTGCATATTAAACTTTATTTACTGATGTCTCTATTTAAATCAGGAGCTCTGGTAGCATAGTGCCTAAGGCACTTGACGGCTAACTAGAAGGCTGGTGGTTCAAACCCACCAGCCACTCCTCAGAAGGAAGATTGGGCAATCTACTTCCATAGTGATACTGCCTCAGAAACCCAAGGAGGGGTCGCTTTGAGTTCGGTCCGACTCGATGGCAAATAACAACAACAAATAACTATTTAAATCAATTAGACTAGTAAAATTTATCATTTAAAAAAAAAATATCTGTACTCTGTCCTTTTCTTACCCTTAATATGTGCACTCCAAAGGTTGTGACATTTAAGTACTTTTCTTCTAGTATTTACCATTATATTTCTAAATTCTAATATAGCATTGATTTTTTATTTTTAATATTAATACCTATTGACTTCAAATTATGGAAGATGAAGCTTTAATTCTATTATATACACCTTCCTCCGTTTGCCTAATTTAGGTGTATGACATTTTTACTTAAGTTAATATTAAAAAATGTTAATTTGACATTAACATTACCATATAATAATACACAGCTGAATCATGTGCTTGTAATGGAAAAATATTTCTTTGTATAACTTTTTGTTTCCCTGACTTTAATTAATGCCTCTTATTTGTTTAATTTTCTTCCTCTGTACTTTCCTCTAATTCATGTCCAAATTCCCTCACACTAACGTAAATAAAACTCTCCACCACATGTTCAAAACAGCAGGTAAATGTGTTTTTGATTTATTAAAATAATCTTTCTAGAATCCTTAAATACTCTTGCTCTAATTGAGAAATTTTGCTTCCTGGGCCTGCTTCCCAGCCACAATCCTAGGGTTTTACTTCACCATAATCTCAAGAATTAACTTCACCTCACTCCTGAGTTATGTTTCCTGTTTCCTAGATCCCATATCTTTTCTTTCTTGGTTTACCAGTTCATTTTGGTTCAACATCAACTGGTAGATTCTTGAGAAAGAGCTCACAGAAAATAGTTTTTCAATAATTTGCATCTTTTAAAGTGTTTTCATTTTAACCTCACAACTTGACTATTTGACCATAAAACCCTAGATCTGAAGTAATTCTAAGAATTTTGAAAGCATATCCATCATTTTCTGGCAACAGTGTTGCAGTTGTGAATTCCAATGCCATTCCTATCCCTAGTCTTTTGTAGACAACTTGCTTCTTCCCTGCCCCACCTCCTTCGGAAGCTTTCAAAATCATCCCTTTATGTCCAATGTTCGGAAATTTCTTGACAGTGGTCATTCCCCCCACACTCTCCATTGCTTTGAGAGAGCATGAGCACTTCCCCCTCTCAGACTAGAAAAGCACATCTTTCTATTGTGGAAAAAATTTTCTCCTACTATTTCTTTGATAATTTCCACTCCTCTATCTTCTCAGTTCTCACTGTCTTGAATGTCATACAGTTGGATGTTGACTTTCTTTGCCTAATTCTATAATACATCCTCTATATTTTTTGTAGGAGCTCTGGTAGCATAGTGCCTAAGGCACTTGACTGCTAACCAGAAGGCTGGTGGTTCAA
>NW_006921768.1:6520664-6523069 GCF_000298275.1 Orycteropus afer afer
GAAGGAAGGTTGGGCAATCCTACTTCTGTAGTGATACTGCCTTGGAAACCCAAGGAGGGGTCGCTATGAGTCAGGGCTGACTTGACGGCACATAACAACAACAACTAGTTAAGAGCTTTTGAGTGTCTGAATCTTCCTGACTTATAGTATCCTGTTTTTAACTTTTTGATTGCTTTAATTTCTTTTCTCCCTGAAGACATTAGTGCTTTATTTCTTCCAAACTTCTATTATAAAATAATTGAAACATGTGTAGCACAATTGAAATAACATTATAATGAACACCAATGTACCTACCACCTAGATTCTAACATTAACTTGCCTTTACTTCACTTGCTTTACACAAATTTATTCATCCATTTGTACATCACCTATCTGTATGCATCTTAAAGTAAAATGTAGAGAAATGAGTTCCCTGGTTTTCCAATATGCGTATCACTAACTAGAACTCAATATTTGTTTAATTATTTTCTTTCTTTTTAAAATTATGATCATATCTACTTAGCAAAACATTTGCCATTTCAACTTTTCACATGTGCTTTTCAGTGACTATTCTGGTTACCTAGTGCCATTCTGACAGGAATACACCAAAAATGGCATGGCTTTAATGAACAGGAGTTTATTCTTACAATTTGGAAGCTTTAAGTCTGAGTTCAAAGTGCCAGGCTCTAGGGGCTGGGTGAAAGTCCCTCAACCTTGGGCTTTAGCTCTGCCTCCTGCTCCCAGTCCACTGAAGCTAGAAGCTTTTCTTCACTCAGACAGCTGCTGGCTGCTGAGGCTGATGAGGCTGACAAGCCCAAAGTTGACAAGTAAAAAGGCACAGTCCTGATGTTGCCAAACCACTCAGCAGGCCATTAATTCAAGTCCATTGAAAGTCTCAAGGTCAGCAGAGCATGGCAGGCTGCTGAACAATGACACAGCTACATGCAGGGTTCAAGGGTGCCATAAGCTAGAGACCATTCCCAAAACTGCTACTTATATACAGGAAGCAGACCACATCCCTAAGGTAGCTACTTAGCTGCTCACAGTAGATTCTACCATGGAGTTGATTACCAGTCTCATCATGGGGAATACTACACCCAGCTGCCCAGGCATTCAACCAGGCCCAGACAAGTTGACAAACAAACTACCACAGTGACATTAATGACCTTCATCATGTTACACAACAATTACCACTGTCCATTTCCAAATTTTTCTATCACCCGTAAGTTTTATTTTGAAGTAAAATTTACATACAATCACATACATTTACATACAGCACAAATTTTGATGATTTCTGAAAATGTATACACTTATGTAACCCAGAGGTTATATAACCATTAGAGAGAATCACTATCATCCCAGAAAGTCATCTCATGTCCCTTCTCAGTTAAACACCAATCCCAATCCCACCCCAAGAAAACCACTATTCAATTTTTTTTTTCCAATCTGATTGGTGAAATTAGGATTTTGCCTGTTCTGAAACTTCATAAAAATAAAATAGTATAATGTGCACACTTTTGTGCCTGGCTTCCTTGGATCAACATAATGTTTTGAAATTCATCCATATTGTTGCATGTCAGAAGTTGATTCATTTTTTAAAAAAGAAAAAACATTCCCAACTACTGTTACATTGTATGAATATAGTGAAGTTTGATTATCCATTCTTCTATTAGTGGACCCCAATGGTGTTTCTCAATGAGCTCTGGTGGTGCGTTGGTTAAAGCATTTGGCTGGCAACCAAATGGTCAGTGGTTCAAACTCACTAATTGCCCTGTGGAAGAAAGATGAGGCAGTCTACTTCCATAAAGATTTACAGCTTTGGAAATTCTATAGGGCAGTTCTACCATCTGTGAATCAGAATTGACTTGGCAGTGGATTTAGGTGTTTCCCAAAGAAGCCTGGCGTTGCAGTGATTAAGCACTCATCTAACTCAAAGATCAGATAGTTCAAACCTACCAGATGCTCCATGAGAGAAAGATATGGCAGCCTGCTTCCATGCAGATTACTGTCAGGGGAACCCTATGGGTCGTTCTACTCTGCCTTACAGAGTCAGTATGAGTCAGAATTGACTTGACACACAACAAGAGGCTGTTTCCCATTCTTGGCTATTATGAATGAAGCTGATCTGAACATACTTGTCCAAGTTTTTGTGTAATGTTTTTAACTTTCTGGAGGAAATGCCTGGAAATGGATTTGCTACTCAGTTAGTTTAGAAATGGATTTGCTATGTTTAGTTTTATAACAAAACGTTAGATCTTTTTACCAAAATAGTTGTACCATTTTACATTCCCACCAACAATGTAGTGATTGTTGCATCCCTTCATCAACATTTGATATTGTTGTTGTTGTTGCTGCTATGTGCCATTGAGTTGAACTTGACTCATAGCCACCCCTCCTTGCATTTCCGAGGTGGTATCACTATGGCG
>NW_006921768.1:6523248-6524893 GCF_000298275.1 Orycteropus afer afer
CTCCCTTCCGAGGAGTGGCTGGTGGGTTTGAACCGCCAGCCTTCTGGTTAGCAGTCAAGTGCTTTAGCCACTATGCTACCAGAGCTCCCACCAGAGTTCCTAGTCTTTGTAATTTTAGCCATTTTGGTATGTGCATATGTGTAGTCATGTCATAATGTAATCTTAATTTGCATTTCCCTGATGTCTCTTCAGTACAGGCACTATTTCCATCTCAATGTAATGCCAGCAACTATTCCCCTAAATATTTTCTGATGGATCTCTCACCTGCCACAAATTTTTTCTCACACACATGCATTGACCAGTACTCTGCTGACTCCTCCAGAGGGACTTTCTGTAGATCTCTGGGGTTCTCTCTCTATGTAGCTCTTTCCACTCTGACGTTCTGTCCTATGAACTCTAACTGCTTTAGTCTTCTTGGACTCCCATGCCTATATCCTGGGGGAGACTTCCAGGCTCACTTGAGTTCTTTCTCCTTCATTCTCTCTCAAGTCATTAATTTGGGGCAATTATGTACTAACCTCATTTGTTTTCTGTCTTTCAGAGATCAGTGTCATTTTCTTACCTAATTTCCAGTGTTCACAAAGGATTATTTCATACATTTTGCCAACTTTTTTTTGCTGGATGAATAAATATGCCATCTTTTACTCCAGTGTGAGGTTCTGAAACTTGCCCTTGAATGCAGAGTGGCTAAAGCAAATGGAAGAAATGACAAGATAAAAGAGCCGAACAGAAAGCTTCAAAGAGCAGCTTGAGCAGACAAAGCCAATTGCTATAATGAAATGTGCAAAGACCCGGAGTTTGAAAACCAAAAGGGAAGAACATGCTTGGCATTTCTCAGGCTGAAAGGACTAAGGAAAAAATGTAATCCTAGAGTTCCAATATTGAAAGATCCTATGGGCAAAATATTGAATGATGCAGGAAACATCAAAAGATGAAAGAAATACACCAAGTCACTGCTATTGTTGTTGTTAGGTGTTGTCGAGTCATTTCCAACTCATAGCGACCCCATGCACAGCAGAATGAAACACTGCCTGATCCCGCACCAGCTCCGCGATCCCTGCTATACTTGAGCCCTTCATTGCAACCACCGTGTCAATCCATCTCGTTGAAGGCCTCCCCCTCTTCCGTACACCCTCCACCCTACCAAGCATGATATCCTTCTCCAGGGAATGGTCCCTTCCAACAACATGACCAAAATAGTGAGACGAAGTCTGGCCATTCTCACCTCCAAGGAGCATTTTGGGTGCACTTCCTCCAGAACAGATCTGTTAGTTCTTTTAGCAGTTCATGGCACTTTCAGAATTCTTATCCAGCACCACAACTCAAAAGCATCAATTCTTCTTTGGTCTTCCTTATTCATTGTCCAGCTCTCACATGCATACGAGGCGATTGGAAATATCATGACATGTGTCAGGTGCACCTTAGTCCCCAAGGAGACATCCTTGCTCCTCAGCACTTGAAACAGTTCCTTCACTATTGACTTTCCCAATGCTACACATCGTCTAATGTCCTGATTGCTGCTTCCATTGGCATCAATTGTAGAACCAAGCAACGTGAATTCTTGACAACCTCAATCTTCTCTTCATTTATTGTGATGCTGTTCATTGGTCCAGTTGTGAGGATTTTTGTTTTCTTTATGTTGAGA
>NW_006921768.1:6525729-6555271 GCF_000298275.1 Orycteropus afer afer
TCATTCAATATTTTGCCAATAGAATCTCTCAATATTGCAACTCGAGGATTAAATTTTTTCTTCAATTCTTTCAGCTTGAGAAATGCTGAGCATGTTCTCCCCTTTTGGTTTTCAAACTCCAGGTCTTTGCACATTTCATTATAGTAATTGGTTTTGTCTGCTTGAGCTGCTCTTTGAAATCTTCTGTTCAGCTCTTGTCATTTCTTCCATTGGCTTTAGCTACTCTCCTCTCAAGGAGAGTCACTGCACCTGACATAATTGGTTGATGTTCATCCATTTCACGAGATGCCATATGATCAAGAACCAGCAGTACTCAAGGAAGAAGTCCAAGCTGCACAGAAGAAATTGGTGAAGAATAAAGTTCCAGAAATTGATGGAATACCCATTGAGATGTTTCAACAAATAGATACCCCACTGGAAGCACTCATTCAGTTATGCCGAGAGATTTGTAAGCTATCTGGCCAACTGACTGAAAGAGATCCATACTTGTACCCATTCTAAAGAAAGGTGATCCCACAGAATGTGGAAATTAACCAACAATATCATTACTATCACATGCAAGTAAAATCTTACTGAAGATAATTCAAAAATGGTTGCAGGAGTATATTGACAGAGAACTTCCAGAGGCACAAGCTGGATTGAGAAAGGATGTGGAACAAGGGATGTCAGATGGTTCTTAGCTCAAAGCAAAAAAAAACCAGAAAGATGTTTACTTGTGTTTTATTGATTACACAAAAGCATTTGATTGTATGGATCATAACAAATTGTGGATAACATTGGGAAGAATGTGAATCCCAGAACATTTAATTGTACTCAGGAGGAACATGTACATAGACCAGGAGGCTTTCATTCAAACAGAACGAGGGGACACTGCATGGTTTAAAATCAAGAAGGGTGTGCCTTAGGGTTGTATCCTTTTACCATACTTAATCAATCTATATGCTGAGCAAATAATCTGAGAAGCTGGACTATATGAAGAAGAATGTGGCATCAAGATTAGAGGAAGAATCATTAACAGCCTACGGTACTCTGATGACACAACTTTGCTTACTGAAAGTGAGGATGACTTGAAGTACTTACTGACGAAGATTGAAGACTGCAGTCTGCAGTAGGAATTACATCTCAATATAAAGAAAACAAAAATTCTCATAACTGGACCTATAAGCAGCATCGTGACAAATGGAGAAAAGATTGAAGTTGCCAAGGACTTCACATTGCTTGGTTCTATAATTGATGCCAATGGAAGCAGCAGTCAGGACATCAGATGACATATGGCACTGGGCAAGTCGGCAGCAAAGGAACTCTTTCAAGTGCTGAGGAGCAAAGACATTTCCTTAAGGACTAAGGTGAGCCTGACACAATCCATGATATCTCAACATCCTCATATACATGTGATAGCTGGACAATGAATATGGAAGACCAAAGAAGAATTGATGCTTTTGAGATGTGGTACTGGTGAAGAATGCTGAAAATACCATGGACTGCTAAAAGAACTAACAGATCTGGCCTGGAGGAAGTACAGCCAGAATGCTCCTTGGAAGCGAGAATGGCCAGACTACATCTCACCTACTTTGGTCATAATGTCAGAAGGGACCATTCCCTGGAGAAGGATGTCATGCTTGGTAAGGTGGAGGGTCAACGAAAGAGGGGAAGGCCCTCAACCAGATGGACTGACACAGTGGCTGCAGTAAAGGGGTCAAGGGGTCAAGTATAGCAGGGGTCACTGAACTGGCACAGGACTGGTCAGTGTTTTGTTCTGCTGTGCATAAGGTCACTATGAGTTGGAAATGACTTGACAGCACCTAATAACAACACCCCAGCTTAGCCAGAAGTGGAAGTCACGGTCCTTATTTTTCACATATTTTTTTTCTCCCATATCCTTTTCTGTTCTCTTTCTGGAGCTCAATTACACACTATTCTAGAACTTTTAGGTTCCTGAGGCGCTCCTCCTCTCACCCCATAATCTCTTTTTTTTTTTCTTTCACTTCTTCAGATTAAATTGGTTCTACACATTTATCTTCAAGCTCACTGCCTCTTTCTTTTGCCATTTCCATTCTGCTGCTAAGCTCACTTAATTAATTTTGATTTCAAATACATTATTTGCAATGATAGAATTACTATTGGGTTCTATTTATCTGCTGGAATTTCTATTTTTTCATTAATTATGAGTACATTTTCCTGTAGTTCATTCAACGGAGTTACAATATCCATTTTTAAATATTGTCTACTATTTCAGGATCTAGGTCATTAGGGGGTTCAATCTCTCTTTACTTTTTAGAATGTTCTTTTCTGAGTAATTCTGGATTACATATTAGATACGATTTATGCTATAATTTCAAGAATCTATGTTCTGTCATATTCCTGCAAATGGTGTTAAATTTTGCTTTAGTATGTAATTAATTTGTTTGGCCTCACACTGAACTCTATACTGCTTGGACGCATGGATAAAGTTCAACCGGAGATTTTTTACAAAGCTTATACATAGAATTTGGGGGTCTTCCTCTGTTGCTCTCTCTTTTCCAACATGTGTCCTTCATTATCCAGTGTCTCTGATAGCTCTCAACTCTGTCCTTCACTCTGCAGGGAAGAAAGAGTACATGTTTTTTCTCATGGTTTAGTGAAATCACATCAAGTTGTTTAGAGCAAGTAGATTTTCACATAGTCCCCTAATTTTCTGTACATCACCTTTCTCACACTTTCATTTCTTTCACTTATCTTTGGGTTCAAGGTCCATCTCCTGATATTTTAATACTGAAAATATGTAAATAATGTCATTGTCAATCACATAGATATAGATTTTTTATTATTTGCACTGTTTAGTTCTTTCTAAGTGATTTTTTGCCTAATGACTGAATTTGGTACTTAATTTATATATCAAAAACAAAAACAATCAAACAAGCATAAATCCCTTAAAACTTTAAATGTTTAAATGTGAGCTGATGGCATGATATTCTAATCACATTTATTTTCACTGGAACTTTTTAAAATCCTCCATAAGATAGGTTTCTTTTCCATATATATTCTATGTTTCCACTATACAAAACTGTATTTAAAAAGATGCTATGCTTTCACAATTCCATGCTTTGCACAAAATAGTCAATCCTCCTAAAATGTACCTTCCTTTTTTCTCCTTAGCCATGGAACTTAACTTTCCCTCAATATTTAGCATATTGATCTCCTCCTCTATGAGTGCTTCTGATATTTCCAGCAGATTTATTTCCAAACACATTCATTGTGACTCACCCTTTTTGCTTAACTGACATAGTGCATTTGCCTGTATAGAAATAGTAATTTTTTCTCTTCTAATAACTTATTTATATATCCCATTACTATTTTGTGAACTTTATGAAGTCAGGGACTCACAAGTTTTATGAAATCACCTTAATAACTGATGTTATTGTTGTTATGTGCTGTTGTGTTGAACCTGACTCTTAGCGTCCCCTCCTTGGGTTTCTGAGGCAGTATCACTACAGAAGTAGATTGTCCAATCTTCCTTCCAAGGAGTGGCTGGTGGGTGTGAACTGCCAGCCTTCTGTTTAGTAGTCAAGTGCCTTAGGCACTGCGCTACCAGAGCTCCTTACTAACTGATAGCATTTCCATTTATTACCAAAAAGATCCATATTAATCATATTCCATACTCAGTTTATCTGTGACAATAATTGATTGCCCCAGGTGAGAATCTATACTTTTGTGGAATAATATTTAATTTAAAAATCATATATATATATATATATATATACACACACACACACACACACACATATACACATACACATATATATATAGAAAAAGAGAGATAATGGAAATTCACTGCTGTTGAGTCAATTCTAACTCATAGCTACCCCTCCTTGGGTTTCTGAGGAGGTATCTCTATGGAGGTAGATTGCTCAGTCTTCCTTTCAAGGAGTGGCTGGTGGGTTTGAACCACCAACCTTCTGGTTAGCAGTCAAATGCCTTAGGCACTATACCACCAGAGTTCCCATTAATATGCCATTATCAACATTTTACAAAAGCAAAATATCTAAAGCTATTTTGTATTCAAGTACTTAAAATTCTAAGTTATATTAATTTAGAGCCTCATTCTGTAAACCCAAATGCATGTATTATAGGTAGAAGAGAGTGTTTCCCTTTTCTGGTACCATGATTTCTATTGTGAAATTTAATATGACAGAGATGATTGTTTCTATAAAGAGTGTGCAAAGTATGTTTGTATTTGGAAAATTCATGTGTGCAGGAGACAGCTGGAGACATATATATATATATATATATATATATATATATATATATATAAAACAGCTTTATACATATTACAGATTTTACTCAATGATGGTAAATAGTGTGATTACTTATAAAATAATCCATGGAAACTTGTACCTCTATTATAAGTGATAAACTCTTGGACTCTTGGTCTGTTATGTCTAGTGAACCCTGGGCTATACTTTCTCTGGATCTTCATATTACTGAATTTCTTGAGGGGCAGCCCTGCAGCTGTTGTGTGAATCTGTTGAAGCATTAGGGAAAAAAATATTCTCCAAATAATTTTAGCTTGAAATTCTTTAGAATGCTTTGGGAATTGTAAATAGATGCAATAAATTGTCACTATAAGAAACCTGACATGAGAAAGGATCAAATACTCTTACAAATGTCATGATTTCATTGGGCAGCAACTTCAGAGATCCTGAGAATAAATGGAAGTGAAATAAATTATAAAGGAGTCTGTCTTCATTTAAAATGTGTCTAGTCTAAGTTTCATAACACTCAAATGAAATTCATCTCTGAAAATAAGTGTGCCACCAATTTCCTGAGAATTCTTATAAATTTCCTCACCCCAAATGTGAAGAAAATTAAAATTTAACCAAGAGAATGTATGACTAACCAGATGGAGTCTAGAGAATCAAAGAAACAGGAAGAAGGATACAAAGTGATTAAAGCAACTATAACAGGCTTAAGTTTTACCTTGGTGACCTGGGTCAGTTTTACACCAATTTAATAAATACAAAGACAAAAAAGTCAAGATTTCCACTATAAAATATGCTTTTACCTTCAGGCCTATACAGTGTTACCAACACTTCTCTGCTAATGAGAATGAACTCAGGCACTTCAACATTATAATTCCCAGCCCCTTCCCTTACACAGAGGACCTCTGTTGGCACAGTGGTTAAGGCATTCAGCTGCTAATCAAAAAGCCAGCAAGTCAAACACTCCAGTCACTCCACAGGAGAAAGATGAGGCAGTCTGCTTTCATTCTGCTCTGTCCTATGAAGTCACGATGAGTCAGAATGAATGAATGCAATGGGTTGGGTTGGATTTGGGTTTTCCCTTGCACACTGGAATCCCTTAGTGATACAAATAGTTAACATGCTTGGCTGCTTACACAAGGTTGGGAGTACAAGTCCACCCAAAAGTGCCTCGGAAGAAAGGCTTAATAATCTACTTCCCAAAAAATTAGTCACTGAAAACCCTATGGCTCACAATTCTTCTCTGACACATGGCAAATGTTGTTGTTTTTCTCTTACACAAACTTATTCACTTGGTTTGAGGTAGTATCCAAGAATATGATTTTAACAAATGATTCAGAAGATCCTTATCATTAGGGAAATTTAAGAAATGCTGTGAGCTAGGCTATACTTATAAATGAAATTTGTATACATCCATTATCAACTTTGCTTAAACTTAGTTTAGTAAGTATAGTGCTAACATTGTTACAAGCACTCTATTTTAGAGTGTAAAAGCTAAGTGTGGTCCTTTATTTTCAAACATGAAGACACTCAGATCTCAATGATCATAGTACTTCCTAAAATGTGATAACATTTTCTAACTACAACTCATAGAATGAATTACATCTCATGCAGAGCTAGATTCAGATGCAGTGATGGATAGATAGATGAATGGACAGATAGATGGAAAAATTGAGAACTCCATTTAACTGTCCTGAAAAAAAACATAAAAACTGCTAATCTAAATAATTGGCATTTTCCTTAAGTGGAAATATTCTCTTCTAAGTAATGAGGCACTGACTGAAAGAGATCCATATTTGTACCCATTCCAAGGAAAGGTGATCCAACAGAATGTGGAAATTATTGAACAAGATCATTAATATCACATGCAAGTAAAATCTTACTGAAGATAATTCAAAAACAGTTCCAGCAGTATATTACAGCAACATTATTCATAATTACTAAAAACTGGGAGCAAGCAAGATGTCCTTCAGTGAATGAATCAATAACTGTGGTACGTCCATAAAACGGGACACAATTTGCTGATAAAACAAATGAGCTATCTAGTCAGGAAAAGACAACGGATGAATCTCTCTTTTTTTTTTTTTTGTTAAGTGGAAAAAAAAAATTCCAGTCTAAAGAAGCTACACACTGTGTGTTTCCAAATGTAGGCTATTCTAGAAAAGGCACAACTACACAGATGACAAACAGATAAATGGCTGTCAGGGGTTCAGTTTTGAGGTTAGGGGATTTATTAGGTGAAATACAGGAGATTTATTTAAGGTAGTGAAACTACTCTGAATTATACTCTGATAGTGGACACATGACATTATGTATTTGTCAAAACACTAAAATCTCTGCAGCCCAAGAGTAAACCTTAATGTACATCCCAGAAAGAAATACATAAGATGGAAAAATAATCTAATTGTATTACAAATGTATGGAACAATCTCACTGAAGCAATGAAGGTACTAAACCTAAGCAACTTTGAAAGTGAGAACTGTCCATAAGAACAAGGGAAAAAGAAATTGTCCACAAGTATTGAAATATAATTGATAAAGTTGTTTCCTACAGTGATACAGGTCATCAGTTCTAAAACCAGTATAGATGTATGTTGGAATTGAATAAAAAACATATGTGGGAGAAAGAAGGTGAGGGAACAATTTTGTCACTGTTGGAGTAGTAGATTACACAGATTAGACTTAGAAATATCATGGTGAATTTATGATTAGCTTACTATAGATGAAGATTGCTATATATAGTAATATTTACAGATGTGTGTGTGTTCATGAAGAACAGAAGACTTGTATGCATGAGCTAGTGCATATATTCCTTTCTCTGTCAGCTGAGAAAGCCTGGAAGCAATGACACCTGAGTCACAATGAGCACATTTAGCACACAGATATGGTTTCCAATAGCATTCTCCAAGGAGAAGAATAAAGCTCCTTGTAGAAATGGCTGATTCTATAACTCTGGCAGGAAATAGTGCCAGAAAGGAAGGAAGTGCAAAATACAAAACAAAACAAACACGCAAACAAAAATGCCTTCATGACAGTGATATTTCAAAGGAACATGGGAGCCAATAAGAAAAAAATCTCCCAAGGGCTAAACCTAGAACAATTTGAGCAGCAAAATAAAGTGGTATTAAATTATAATTTTTAAAAGGTCCCTGGGGGGTGCAGATGGTCTGAACTCTACTGGTGACTTAAAGGTTTGCTGTTTGAACCCACCCAGCAGTACTATGGAAGATCCATGCTTTGTGATCAACTTCTGTAAAGATTACAGAACCCATCTCCGTAGCTAATGAAGTCTTTCTAAATGAACACATAAACAAAACAAATGCCTTAACAAATTATAATTCGAAGTATAAAATAAAGATATTTGAGTCTACACTCATATAACGAAATGATTGAATAAGTAAGTATATGGTAGAATATACAAATCTCCTTTGTAGATGATGTTCAAATACTTTATGTAGCTACACTACCCACAAAGAGGTGGAATATAACTCTTTGTACCCTAAGTGTGGCTGTGCATAATAACTTCCAAAGACTAAAGTATGGAAAGGGGAGAGGAGGAACTTCACGGTGGAGAAACCTAGCAAATAGCAAACACTACTGCAGTCAGCTAATCAAGGTCAACATCAACAGTGATAAGTCATGCTGATAGTGTACACACTTGTTATGAGATTAAGATGGCAGTTTACCTCTTTGACCTTTCTTCCAAAATATCAAAACCTAGTCTAATTATGAGAAAAACATCAAACATATCTCAAGTGAAGAACATTCTTCAAAATAACTGACTAGTACTCCTCAAAAGTTAGTCGTGAAAAACAAAACAAGTCTGATATTCTGTCACAACCAAGAGGAATCTAAGGAGACATGACAACTAAACGTAATGCTTGTTATCCTAGATGGGTTCCTGGAATACAAAAACAGTATTAGGTAAAAACTAAGAAAATTTGAATTAAAAATGGATTTTAATTAATAATGTCATCAATATTATTTCAATAGTTACGACACATATGCATACATGTGTCATATTATGTGCATAATATATTTTGCACATAATATAACATGCTAATAATAGAGGAAACAATATTTCTGTGGGAACTCTCTGAATTAAACTTGTATTATTTTCCTTAAATCTAAAACTGTTCTAAAATTAAAAAAAAAGTTTATGTTAAAAAAAAGCAAATAAGTGGACAAAAATATAAGACAACTTACAGTTTGTGAGAAATTATTTGCAAATAATATATCCAATAAAAGATTCATATCTAGACTATATTATGATCTGTCAAAGTGCAATAGTAAAAACACAAATAACCTAATTATTAAAATAAGCAAAAGACTTGCAGACATTTCACAATAGAAGATATATGGAATTCAATTATGCACACAAAAAAGATGCTCAGCATCACTTACTGTGAGGAAAACACGCCACAACACACTCATTAGAATGGCTAAAATAAAAGCGACAATCAACACCAATGGAAGCAGCAGTCAAGATAATCAGACAACATATTGCACTGAACAAATCTGCTGCAAAAGACTCTTCCAAGTGATGAAGAGCAAAGATGTGTCTGTGAAAACTAAGGTAAGCCTAACCCAAGCCATGGTATTTTCAATCACCTCATATGAATATGAGAGCTGGACAATGAATAAGGAAGACCGAAGAAGAGTTGATGCTTTTGAGTTGTGATGTTGGCAAAGAATACTGAAAGTAACCATGGACTGCCAAAAGAATGAACAAATTTGTCCTGAAGAAGTGCATTTGGCAACTGGAATGCTCCTTGGAAGCGACAATGGTCAGACTTCGTCTCACCTACTTCAGTCATGTTGTCAGAAGGGACCATTGCCTGGAGCAGGATATTATGCTTGGTAAAGTGGAAGGTCAGCAAAAAAGGGTAAGGCTTTCAACGAGATTGATTGACAAAGTGGCTGCAACGATGGGCTCAGCTATAGCAAGAATGGTTAGGCTGGCACAGGACTGGGCAATGTTTCATTCTGTTGTACAAAGAGTTGCTATGAGCTGGACTCTATTTGATGGCACCTAACAACAACAACCATACCAAGGGGTGGGAGAAAGCCAAAAAAAAAAAAAACTGGAACTCTCATATACTGCTGGTGGCATTGCAAAATAGTAGAATACTCCAGAAAATTGCTTGACATTTTCTTATAAGTTAATAAGTATACAATCCAGTATTACTACTCTTAAATATTTGTCCTAGAGGAATGAAACTTTATGTTCACACCAAAAACTACATGCAAATGTTTGTAACAGCTCACTTCACAATTGCCAAACACAGAAAAACTCTAATGTCCTTCAGTGGGTACAGGAAAAAACAAACTGTGGGATATTAAACAGTAATAAAAAAAAAGTTTTTTTTTTAATCTATCATAATTTAATTAGTGTAAATTAACTTTAAAAAGTGATATTTGACCCAATTATTGGGAGATTTTATTGCATATTAGAACAACTTATGTATGTGAATCTTCTTTCTCAACTGTAATCTTATGAAGCCTAAAGAGAGATCAAGTATATCTGATAACAATTAACTTCAGAATTGAGCTGTGCTGTAGGTATAATATATGTACTGGACTTTAAAGTTTCAGTACAAAAAATGGAATATAAAATACCTTATTCATCATTTATTTTTGGATTGAATTTTGATATTACAATAGTTTAGAGTTATTTGGTTAAAAATGTATTCAATGTAAAATATTAATGATTGCATGAAGAGTAGTGTAAGTTATCATGTAGGAAAAATATAAAGATGCCAGGCAGAAGGAAATGACAATGAAAAATCCCAGAATGCTAAAAGATCTTTGGATAATATACAAGTCAAGAAAAGGATTTAAGAAGGAAGGTGATTCCCGTAAGTCAACAGCACAATGATGTTGCTACTGAATTATGTTCAACTCTCAGATTCCACTCATCAAGGATTAAACTGATTTTTCTTTTAACAAATTGGCCTATGGATATCACTGAGATTAACATCTTATTCAAACTAATGAGAAGGAAGATTTGGAATGCATCTGTGAGTTCTTTCAATAATTACAATATTCCTTCAGAGGGAGAACTTGTATCAGTTATGAGACAATCAATTAACATTCTAAGGCATAAATCCAATTCTTTTAGAGAATGTTGTTACATTGATGGATACAATTTTGCCAATTTAGGAGGGAAAAAGGAATTATTATAAGATTTAACACCATACTTATATTTTCATTATATAGAGAAATTCCTTTATCTGTTTTTATTTTCCTAGAAGGAAACATTTATGCTATTTTGTGGGAAAATACATGACAGGGAAGCCCTGAAATCTCTTTCTAGTTATGACTCAAACCTGAGCCAGGATTCTGATACTTCATTTAATACAGCCACTCTCTTCTAGTATACACAACAGTACTGGTGAGATGCAATGTTCAAATCAAATAATAAAATGTATATTTTGTTTGTCTCTCTAATAAAAATGTTAATAATATTTCCTTAAAATAATGTTAAATTTTGATTAAATTATTCTCCCTTTTCCAGGTTGTAATAAAAGACAGGCTGTGTCTCAGTTGATAGTGCTGGGAAAATATGAGGGAAGAGAGCCCAGGAGTGGATTTTTTGCTATGGATTGAATTGTGTCCCTTGAAAATATGGTTTGGATTCCTAACACTATACATGTGGATCTAATCTAATCTAATCTAATCTAATCAATTTATCTTTCTAGGTGAAATTAGTGTAGTATCCTAAAACTATGATTGGGGAAGAGCTGCTTCTTTAAAGTAGAGGTGACCTTATTAACATGGATGGAGTAAAGCTTTCGGAATCTACATTTGATGATGTGGCATGACTCAAAATGAGAATTAACAGCTGCAAACACCCATTATTAATCAGGACATGGAATGTATGAAGCATGAATATAGGAAAATTAGAAGTTGCAAAAAATGAAATTAAATGCATATTATCAATATCCTAGGCTTTAGTGAGCTGAAATGGATGGATATTGACCATTTTGAATCATACAGTTTTATATGGTGTACTTTCAGAAATGACAAACTGAAGAGGAATGGTGTCCTCTTCATCATCAAAATGAATATTTCAAGATCTATACCAAAGTAGAAATGATGTCAGTGACAGGATGATACTGATACACCTATAGGGAAGCCCAGTTAATTCAAATATATGCATCAACCAGTAAAGCCAATGATGAGAGAACTAAAGATTTTCACCAATTTCTACAACCTGAAATTGAACAAACATGCAATCAAGATGCACTGATAAATACTGGTGATTAGAATGCAAAAGTTGGAAAGAAAGAAAAAGCAGTGGTAGCTGGAAAATATGGCCTTGGTGATAGGAATGATTTGGAAAATACGGCCTTGGTTAAAGACATGAAACTGAATTTTGTAAGACCAATGACTTATGAGTTACAAATAATGATTACTATACATGTCTTGCCAGATGGAATACATAAGAATCACATTGACTATATCTGTGGAAAGAGGCAATGGAGAAGCTCAATATCATCAGTCATAACAAGGCCAGGGGCTGATTGTGGAACAGACCATCCATTCCTCATATGCAAGTGGAAGTTGAAGCTGAAGAAAATTAAAGCAAGTCTGTGAGAGCCAAAATGTGACCTTCAATATATCCCACCAGAGTTTGGAGATAATCAGAAGAATAGACTTGACACATTGAACACCAATGACCGAGGACCAGGTGAGTTGTTGGATGACATCAAGAATATTATACATGAAGAAAGCAAAAGATCATTGAAAGGAAAGAAAGAAAACCCAAAATGGATGTCAGAAGAGACTCTAAAAGCTGCTCTTGAACAGAGAGTAGCTAAAGCAAATGGAAGAAATGGTGAAGTAAAAGACCTGAACAGAAGATCTCAAAGGGTGGCTCCAGAAGACAAAGTAAAATGGAAAGACTTGGAGTTAGAAAATCAAAAGAGAACACACTTGGTATTTCTCATGCTGAAATACCTAAAAAAAAAAAAAAAAAAACCCAAAAAACTCAAGCCTTGAGTTTCAATATTGAAAGATTCTATGGGCAAAATACTGAAAGATGTAAGAAGCATCAAAAGAACAGGAGAAATACACAGAGTCTCTGTACCATGGCCTGGGGCATGGCCTGGGTGCCCACTCCTCAGCTGGATCCCTGCAGCTGACTCCTCACTCTGTCCTGGTCCCTGGGCCAAAAATTGAGGAAAAACAAAGCTCTGGAAATTGACAGAATACCCCAAAAAATGTTTCAACAAACAGATGCAACACTGGGAATGCTCAATCATTTATGCCAAGAAATCTGGAAGACAGCTACCTGGCCAACCAACTGGAAGAGATCCACATATGTGTGCATTCCAAAGAAAGGTGATCCAACAGAATGTGGAAATTATCAAACAGTATCATTAATATCACACACAGTAAAATTTTGCTGAAGATAATTCAAAAATGATGCAGCAGCATATTGACAGGGAACTGCCAGAAATTCAAGTCAGAATCAGAGGACAAAGTGTAACAGGGGACATCGTGGCTGTTGTCAAATGGAGGTTGACTGAAAGCAGAGAATATTAGCAAAATGTTTACCTGTGTTTTATTGACTATGCAAAGGCATTCAGCTCTGTGGATCATAGCAAATTATGGATAGCACTGCAAACAATGGGAATTCCAAAACATTTAATTGTGCTCGTGAGAAGCCTGTACATAGAGCAAGAGGCAATCATTCAAACAGAATGAGTGGATACTGCTTGGTTTAAAATCAGGAAAGATGTGCATCAGGGATTCTGCTGTACTTATTCAATATGTATGCTGAGAAAAAAATATGAGAATCTGGACTATTTGAAGAAGAATACAGCATCAAGATTGGAGGAAGACTCGTTAACAAACTGGGTTATGCAGATGCAGAACTTTGCTTGCTGAAAGTGGAGACTTGAAACCTTATTGATGAAGATTAAAGACTACAGCTTTCAGTGTGGATTATATCTCAACATTAAAAAAAAATCCTCACAATTGGACCAATAAGCAATATCACAATAAATAGAGAAAAATATTGAAATTATCAAGAATTTCATTTTCTTTGGATCCACAATTAACTTCCACGGAAGCACAGTCAAGAAATCAAATGAAATGTTGCATTGGGCAAATCTGCTGCAAAAGACTTTTTAAAGTGTTAAAAAAAAAAAAGGATGTCACTTTGAAGCCTAAGGTATGTGTGACAGAAGCCATGGTATTCAAATAGCCACATATATATGTGAGAGCTGGACAATGAATAAAGAAGATAGCAGAGTAATTGATCTATTTGCCTTGTGTTATTGGCAAAGAATGTTGAATGTACTGTGTGTGGACTGGTAGAAGAATAGGTGAATTTGTCTTGGAGGAAGTGCAGCTGGAATGTTCCTTAGAATTGAGAATGGCCAGACTTTGTCTCTCATACTTTGGTCATGTTATCTCATACATTTGATCATTCCCTGGAGAAGGATATCATGTGTGGCAAAGTAGAGGGTGAGCAAAAAAAGGTGAGAACCTTAACAAGATGGATTGATACAGTGGCTGCAACCATGGGCTCAAGCATAATGATTATGAGGGTGCCTCAAGACTGGGCAGTGTTTTGTTCTGTTGTATATGAGGTGGAACTGACTTGACAGTACCTAACAACAATATCCTAAAAGCAGTGTCCCTGTGTGGCACAAATGGTTAAGCACTCAACTACTAATTGAAAAGTTGGTGGCTCAAACCTACCTAAAGGCACCTCAAAAGACATGCCTGGCAATCTGCTTCTGAAAGGTCACAACCTTGAAAACCCCATGGAACCGTTCTGCTCTGTGCACATGGGATCACCATGAGTCCGAATTGACTGTAGGGCAGCTTACAACAACACCTTGAAATTAATCACTTCTGTGTTATATAAAGAGTAAGTAGCATAAACATAGAAATACAGAGAAAATAATAACAGAGGAAATATTGGAGAATTATGAGAAAATAAAGAACAATGGAAAGTGAGGAAATATGGATATATACTCTCCTCAAGAGTTTTATAAATCATACTTGAAAACTGAAACAAAAATTTTAACACTTTTTTTAGACAATGGTATTCAAAAATGAGGAAGGTAAAGGGACCTAAATGGAAGCAAAGTTTCTACACTTTATTCAAAGAGCTACAATTATACCAGTTGATTGTACATACATGTGATAAGTCATATATATATAGTTGTAATACCCAGAACAGATGCACTCAAAAACACTATAAACAAATTAAGGTGAAATCCTGAAAAAATATTTAAAAACTCACAGAAAGGCAAGAAAAGAGTATTAGAGGAATGAGAACCAGAAGGAATAAACAGAAAACAAATAAAACATCAGACTTAAGGACTAACATAATAATTAACCCTAAATGTAAATGGTTTAAATGTACTAATCAACAGATATTGGTAGTGGACAGTAAACCATAAGCTAATAATGGTTTATCAAGAATTTCATTTTCCTTGAAAATATATGCTGGTTACAAGAAACTCACTTTGAATTCAATAACCTGAGAAAATGTAAAGTAAAGAGATGGAAAATGACACATAGCATGCAAATATTAATTTTAAAGAAAGCAGGACTGGCTTTATTAACACCAGATAAAGTAAACTTCGGAACAAAGAAAATTATTCAGAAGGAAAGAGGGACATTACATAATGATAAAAAGATCAGTCCACCATGGAGATATATGATCCTAAATGTGCTCACACCAAACAACAAAGCCTCAAAATACATGAAAAAAACCTGATAGAGTTGAAAGAAGAAATCGACATATTCACAATGAGGGACTCCTAAAATCCATTTAGCAACTAATAGAACTACTAGACTGAATATTCACTAGAATATAGAAGTTCTGAACAACACAAACATCCAATGGAACTCAATTCATATTTATAGAAGAAAATTCTGTTATGGATTGAATTGTGTCCTTAAAAAAAGAAAAAAACACACTGTAAATAGTAATCCCTATGCTTGTGCTTTCAATTCCATTTGGAAATGAGTTTTCTTTTTATGTTATTGGTAAAATATTGGTGTATGATGTGTTTTGAGTCAATCTCTTTAGATTTCTGAAAGGGGCAGATTAAGGAAGAAAAGAAACAGAGATGAAGGAAGGAAGATGCCAAGCCAAGTGAAGATCACCAAGAAGAACACTGGGCCCACAGATACTGAAAAGTGACAAAGAACGTTCCTCAGAGCCAGCAGGGAAAGAACATCTTCCTCTAGAAGTGTGCCCTGAATTTGGATTTCTATTCTCCAAAACTGCGAGAAAAGAAATTTCTGATTGTTAAAGCCATTCACTTATGGTATTTCTGTTACACTAGATAACTAAGACAAATCCATTTAACAAACATAGAATGCAAACATTTTTAAGTGTCCATGGAACATTCACCAAAATAGATCATATTTTGGGCCATAAAATAAACCTCAACAAACTCAAAAGAAGAAATATACAAAGACTAATCCCTGATCATATTGGAATCAAATTAGAAATCAATAAGAAAGAAACAATAGAAAAATCATTAAACACATTGAAATTAAACAACATACTTTTAAGTAATCCATGGGCCAAAGAGGATGTTTCAAACCTTATATATATATATATCCAATTGAAAATAGGAATTAAACATATAAACATAGCTACACTGTGTCTAAAATGGTGCTGATAGAGAAATTTAACATTTGAAATGCATACATTAGAAAAGTCTCAAATCAATAATCTAAGTTCATATATCAAAGAACTAGAAAAAGAAGAGAAAAGAAAACCTAAAGCAAATAGAAGGAAGGAATAATAAAGAGAAGAGCAGAAAACAGAAATATTAAAAGTAGGAAAAGAAGAAAGAAAATAAAAAATGTTTATGAAAAAAATCAACAAATTTATGAACTTCACACAAGTCTAACAAAAATAAAAAGAGAGAATGTCCAAAACCTACTATACAGCCACAGTAGTCAAAACTGCCTGGTATTGGTTCAAAGACAGACACATAGACCAATGGAATACAACTGAGAACCCAGAAATAGATCCATTGACTTACGTTCAGCTGATCTTTGACAAAGGGTTAAAATCCACTCAATGGGGAAGAGAGGGTCTCTTTAAAAAATGATCCTGGCAAAACTGGATATACATTTGCATAAAAAGGAAACAAGATCTTTACCTCAGACCATACACAAAAATTAACTCCAGATGGACCAAAGATTTAAATGAGAAACCTAAAACTATAAAGCTCCTCAAGGGCAAAATAGGGGCAAATTTAGGGGCCCTAATATATGGTATAAATAGACTATCAAGCATAACCCAAAATGCATGAACAGCAGAAGATAAAATAGATGAATAGGACCTTTTAAAAACGAAGTTTTTATGTGATTCTAAAGACTTCTCCAGAAGAGTAAAAAAGACAAACTACAGATTGGAAAAAAATATCTGGCAATGACATATCTGACAAGGGACTTATCTCTAAAATTTATAGAAAACTCCAATACCTCAATAACAAAAAGACAAATAACCCAATTAAAAAATGGGCAGAAGATATGAATAGACACTTTACCAAGGAGGATATTCAGGCGGCCAACAAACATATGAAGAAATGCTCACGATCATTAGCCATCAGAAAGATGAAAATCAAAACAACAATGAGATATCATCTTGCTCCAGCACTAGTAGCAAAGTTCAACAAGACAGAAAATAACAAATGCTGGTGAAGATATGGAGAGATTGGGACTCTCATACACTGCTGGTGGGACTGTAAAATGGTACAACCACTGTGGAAAGCAGTATGGAGATTCCTCTAAAAAGTTAGAATTAGAAATACCATTTGACTCAGCCATTCCATTACTTGGTACATATCCTAAAGAAGTGAGAGCCATGACAAGAATAGACATATGCACACCTATGTTCATCACAGCACTATTTACAATAGCCAAAAGATGGAAACAACCTAGGTGCCCACAACAGAAAAATGGATAACCAAACTATGGTACAAACACACAATAGAATACCATGCAACCCTAAAGAATAATATAGAATGTGCAAAACACCCCATAATGTTGATGAGCTCGGAGGACATTATGCTGAGTGAAATAAGTCAGTCACAGAAGTTCAAATATTGTATTAGTCCGTTATTGAAAAAAGTCAAGGAAAGGTTTATATAAGGAAGGAAATTTTCTTTGTTGATTATCAGGGGTGGGAGGGGAGGAGAGGAACATTGATAGATAGGTAGAGACAAGTATTGATTTGGGCGAAGGGAAGGGCAATGTACCAAATGTGAGTGATCAACACAGTGTCATTGAGGAAGATGAAAACAGAGAGGTGCATGGGAGGTACAGAAAACAAAGATGAACCCTTTTGCATATACAGTACGACATTGTCAGTGACGGCAAACATTGATCTATGGGTAGATAGATGGGTTGATAGGCTAAACAATTAAGTATGTCTATGCAGGGGAAGGGAGCTCTGGTAGCATAGTGGCTAAGACATTTGCCTGCTAACCAGACGGCTGGCGGTTCAAACCCACCAGCCACTCCTCGGAAGAAAGGTTGGGCAATCCTACTTCCGTAGTGATACTGCCTCGGAAGCCCAAGGAGGGGTCGCTATGAGTCGGGTTTGACTCGACGGCACATAACAACATAACAACAACAACATGCAGGGGAAAGTGTGCCCATGACCATATGTAGGGTTGGCAGACAATGTTTCTACAAGTGTATTTGTATGTTCTGTAAGAATTTCCAGGTATATAGCAGGGCTCAGAAGAGACAAGGTTATTGTAGTCACTTCTTGGCCACAGTCAGCTACCCAGAGGGGGTTAGTAATAGGACCTGGGGGCTTGGGACCATGGTCCTAGAGGACATCAAGCTCAATTGGCATAACATACTACACAAAAACCTTGTTCCACATCCTACTTTGGCAAGTAATGACTGGGATCTTAGAAGCTGGCAAGCGGCCATCTAGATGCAACAATGGGTCTCTCCTCTTCCAGAGGAAAGAAGAATGAAGAAAACCAAAGACACATGGAAACAATTAGTCCAAGGGACTGGTACACCGTGCAATCCTCAGCCTATATGACTATGAGACCAGAGGAACAAGAAGGTGCCCAGCTCCCACTGCTAACCACTCAGAGGGGGAGCCTGTGTAGGAGATCCTGGATAGAATGGGAGAACAATGTGGAAGAAAACTCAAAATCAATAAAAAAAGAAGAAAAAAAAAAAGGGACCAGGTTTTCTGGTCTGAGAGAACCTGGCAGAACCCTGAGACTATGGTGCCTAGCTGCCCTTCAGGTCTGGAACTGAACCCACTCCTGTGGTTTCCAGACAAACAAAAGACAGACATAGGAGCTGAATGTTTACGTTAGGTAGATACACTCCTTGGAGAGATCAATCCTGGGAGAATAGAAGAGCTGTGTATGCACAGGGAGACTGCTCAGAGGGCAGGAGTGCATGGGAGGGAAGAACACAGGGAAGAGGAGGCTATGAGGGGAAAGAGAGAGGAGAGCTGTTGCATTTTGGGAGTACAGTCAATGTCATGAGACAAAGTGTATATGAACTGCTGTATGGAAGATGAATTTGTTCTGTAAAATTGTTCACCCAATTCACAATAAAATTTAAAAAAAGAGAGAGGGAATATCAGGAATAAAAGAGGGGTTATCATTACAGATCCTACAGCTATTAAAAGCATAATAAGAGAATATCAGAAATAATTTTACACTGATAAATTGGACAAATTAGAATCCCTCAAAAACTACAAACTACTATATCTCACAAGGATGAAATAAATATATATAGAGAGGTCACTATGAGTTGGGTCCGACTCCATGGCACATAACAACAACAACAACAACAACAATACACACACACACACACACATACATATATTTCCATAACCATTAAATAAATTTGAATCAAAATTTAAAAGTTCCCAAGGTAGAAATATCCACCCTGAAGAGATTTTCTCTGGAGAAATCTTTGAAACAGTTAATGAATATTTAGCATCAATTTTATACAATCTTTTCTGGAAAATAGAAGAGAACAGCATACTTTCCAGCTCACTTAAGGAGGCTGGCATTACCCTGATGCCAAAACCAGAAAAAGAAATCACAGGAAAAGATTAATATCTCTCACAAACTTAGACACAAAATCCTCAATAAAATTGTAGCAAGCCACATCCAACAATGTATTAAAAGAATCACAAACCATAACCACATGGAATTTTTCCATGTATGTAAATGTGGCTAAACATTCAAAATCAATCAATGTAACCTACAATATCAACAGACTGAAGAAGAAAAATTATATTAACATATTCACTTATGCAAAAAAGGATTAGACAAAAGCCAAAATTTTCATGATTAAAATTCTCAGCTAACTAGTATAGATGGTAACTATTATGCTTGATAAAAAAAGCACATACAAAAACTACAGCTAACATCAGACTTAATGGTGAAAGACTGAATGCTTTTTCCCTAAGATTAGGAACAAGGCAAGGATGTCCACTCTCCCACTACTATTCAACTTAGTGCTGTAAGTTCTGGCCTATGCAGTAAGACAAGAAAAAAAAAATAAAAGGAATACAGATTGGAAAGGCAGAAAAAAATTGTCCCCATTTGCAGATGATGTGATTGACTACTTAGAATATCCAAAAGCTTTTCTACAAATAAACTTGAAGAATGAATTAACGGGTTCAGCAAGGTCATAGAATACATGATCAATACACAAAAATTAATCATATTTTATATACTAACAATGAACATTCAGAAACTGAAATTAAAAAGCATAATACCATTAGCAACCACTATGAGGAAAATGAAATAGGTGCAGTCTTAGCAAAACATGTACAAAATATGTATACTTAAAATCACAAAATGCTGATGAAAAGAATAAAAACCCTAAGACATACTGTGTTCATGGGTTGAAAAATGTAATGTACTAAAATTGTCAATTCTCCCCAAATTGACTTATAGGTTTACTGCAATTAGTATCAAAATCCCAGTGAGGTTTTTTCTTAACATGAATAAAACCAAACCGACTGCCACAGAATTGGTTCCAACTCATAATGACCCTATAGGATAGAGTAGAACTGCCCAGGGGGTTTCCAAGGCTGTGATCTTTATGGAAACAAAGTGTCCCATCTTCTGTGGAGCAGCTGGTGGGTTTGACCTTTTGGTTAGCAGATGAATGCCTTAACAACCGCACCTTTGATATGAACAAGCTTATTCTTACATACTCTTAGCCTTATATGACAATGCACAGATTCACCAATAGCTAAAACAATCTTGAAAAAGAAAAAAGAATAAGATGGGCAGAATTACTCTGCTGTTGCTAGGTGCTGGCTCCGACTCTGTAACCCTATGTACAACAGAAGGAAACATTGCCCAGTCCTGTACTATCCTCACAACCGTTGCCATGTTTGAGTGCATTGTTGCAGCCTCTGTGTCATTCCATTTTGTTGAAGACCTTCTTCTTTTTCATTAACCATCTATTTTACCAAGCATAATGTCTTTCTCCCAGGACTGGTCCCTCCTGATAGCATGTCCAAGTAAATGAGACAGAATCTCACTATTCTCACATTTAAGGAGCATTCCAAGACAGACATGTTCATTCTTCTGGCAATACATGCTATATTCAGTATTCTTCAACAACACCATAATTCAAAGGCATACATTACTCTTAGTTATTCCTTATTCATTGTCCAGCTTTTGCATGCACATGAGGAAATTGAAAATATCATGATAGAAAAGAAGCAAAATAAATGGAGACATTTCACCAAAAAGGATATGAAATGGTAAATAAGCATATTGAAAAATGTTCATCATTAGCCATCAAGGAAATGCAAATGAAAACCACAATAAGATTTCATTATATACCTATTAAAACTAGTAAAATATAAAAATAGTACTAACATCAAATGTTGACAAAGATATAGAGTGAGTAGATCACTCATACATTGCTGAGTGGAATGGAGAATAGTAAAATCACTCAGAAGAACAGTTTAGCAGTTTCTTATAAAACTAAACACACAATTTCTAAGTATAGCTTAGTAATTGCACTCTTAGATATCTATCCCAGAGAAATGAAAACTTAATGCTCATGGAAAAACTTGTACATGAATTTTCATAGCAGGTTTACTCAAAATAATCAAAAAGTTGAATCAAGCCAGACATCCTTTAATTGGTGAATGATTAACAAACTGTGTCCTACCCATACTGTGGAATATACTCAGTAATAAACATAGAACAAGCTATTGATACATGCAACAACTTGGGGAATCTCCAGGGAATTATGCTGAGTGAAAAGAAGCCAATTCTCAAAGAAGCCATATAATTCCACTTGTATAACATTCTTGCAATGACAAAATCTTTGACAAAGGATAACAGATTAATGCTGAGAGAGAGGGGAGGGAGGGAGGTTTGGTTAAAAAAAAGGGGGGCAACAGAAGAGAGTCTATGATGATAGGACTGTTCTTTATCTTGATTTCATAATAAACCTATAGGAATCCACATGTGATAAAATTGTATACAACCAATTACACATATAAAATGAGTGCAAGTAAAACTTGGAAATCTGAATAAAATCAATGTCAATATCCAGATTGTGATATTGTACTATAGTTTTCCAATGTTACCATTGAGGGACACTGTGTAGAGCACATACAGGATCGGTCTGTTACTACATACCACTACATGTGAGCCTACAGTTATCTCAACAAAAATATTAAATTATAAAATCAGTAGGCTCAGGTAGCCTACATGAAACGTAAGGGAAGTTCTGACATTATTATTATTATTATTATTATTATTATTATTATTACTAATTTCGATGTATTAGAACACAAGAAACCTTTCCTCTTAAACTGCAAATACCATATACTTAAATAGCTCTTCAAAGAATCTATACACACCAAAGCCAACCTAACCCGCTGCCGCTGAGTCAATTCTGACTCATAGTAACCATATTCAACAGAGTAGAACTGCCTCATACAGGTTTTCCAAGGCTGTAAACTTTACGGAAGCAGACTGCCACATCTTTCTCCTATGGAGTGACTGGTGGGTTTGAACTGTCCACCTTTGGATTAGCAGCCGAACATTTAACCACTGTACCACAAGGCTGTTTCTATAAAGTATAGTCAAATCCATTACATCATGATACTTACAACCCTTTGAGACAATAAATATTATATTAATTCAATTTGATAAATGGGGACACTGAGGCACAGAGTTTTGAAAAACTTTGCCCACCATTGCAGTAGCAATGAGTACTCCGGTCAGTACCACAAAACAACTTTTCTGATTCATATTCCATCCTGTGAGTCTCAATAATTTAATCATTTCTTGATGATTCAGAAAAACTTAGAGATCTTGCACTGTGCCAGGCTCATCAATATTCACCGTAATCATTATGGATAATATTATAGATGGTGGGATATGGTTTAGATTTGTAGTGACACATTTTTACATCAATGCTCTCTTTCTCAATAAACCAAGGAAATTAAAAATAAATAAATAAAACTATGAACCTTTGACTATGAGCAACCTTCCCAAATAAAACGTATTAATGTAAAAGAAAGAACATATTTTTAATGAAAATGAAATATTATTGACCAAATATGTTTGAAGGGCTATATAGATAGAGTTGGCATGTCGTATTCTTGTTGATTGAAGCAAAAATGTCAACCTATTCTTGTAATTCTTGTACTTGAAGCTTTTAGTAAGAAGATAATTTAATGAAAATGTAAAAGAGGCAGTGACTCTTCTTTAGGTACTACGCATTCTGAAAAATGGTAATGAGCTTTCCACTATATAAATAGTTATTAGGATGTTACTGTGTATCATAACTTTCAACGAAAATACTTAATAAGAAATGTCATCTAAATTTAACCCTCCACCAGATGACTTAATTTGATTCCACCTAGGGTTATTTTAATTAGCTCGTATTTATGGATAAACTGACCTTGAATTATAGTATTGAAAAGGAAATGATTGATATCAGCAACAATCTAAATTATTTCATGTTGGAATGGAACAAATGGAACTCAAACACGTATTTTGTCATTTGATAGGATAAAAGCAGTGATAATTTAAAATATTTTTGAAATACTTTGATACTTTTTTATATTTATTAAGAGAAAAACAAACATGCTATGCCCTCATTAGACAATTTCAGTGGAATTATAGCTGAGGAATGGTGTCAGGAGGTAAAATTTGTGATTCAAAGAATCAGAATACACTTCTTTCTATACTGTCAGATTGAAGCCAGTGCAACTAGATTTTTCTTTATTTATTAACACTCCACCTCCTTCCAAAAGCATTTGAAGCTAGAACTAAATAGCATATGAACCCAGCAAGGGGCATCCAATTGACAACCTCTTGATCTGAATAATCTTGAGAAGAACAATAATTTTAGAAATAAAATAGGATCCATGCCAGAGTTACCAAATTAAAGTAGCTTTACTGGGGCAAGGTTTTAGTCACTGCTTGGCCACTGACAGGTGCCCAGAGGGACCGAGTAGTTGAACCTGTGGGCTTGGGACCATAGTCCAGAGGACATCAAGCTCAATTGGCATAACATACTACACAAATCATTGTTCCACCTTCTGCTGTGGCTAGTAGCGACTGAGATCTTAAAAGCTTGCAAGCTGCCATCTAGATGCAACGATGGGTCTCTCCTCATCCAGGGCCAAGAAGAATGAAGAAAACCAAAAATTCACGGAAACAATCAGTCCTAGCGACTGGTACACCATCTGATCTGCAGTCTATACAACTATGAGACCAGAGGAAATAGACGGTGCTCGGCTACTATTCTCAACCACTTGGAAGAGGATCTTTGTTGGAGATCCTGGATAGACAGGGGGAACAACGTGGAACAAAACTCAAAATCATTTGGAGAAAAAAAAAAAAAGCGGGGAACAGGTTTACTGGCCTGATGGAGCCTGGTGGAACCACTGAGACTATGGCCCTTAGCTGTCCTTCAGGTCTGGAATTGAACACATATCTGTAGCTTCCAGCCAAGCAGTAGACAGGCATACTAGTTGAGCATTTATCTGAAGTAGATACACTCCTTGGAGAGAACAAGTAAGAGAGAAAGAAGGGCTGCTCAGGCACAGGGAGACAGCTCAAGGGTAGGAGTGCATGGAGGGATGGTCACAGGGAAGTGGTACCTATTGGGAGGAAGTGGGAGAGGAGATGTTGCATTGTACTAAATTATGGTCAATGTCATGAGACAAAGTGTATGTGATCTGCTGTATGGAAAGTGTATTTGCTCTGTAAATTTTCACCCAAATCACAATAAAAATAAAAATTAAAAAAATAAAATAAAATGAAGTAGCTTTCCTGGACAAGAATATTATATATCTATGAATCAAAGCAATTTAAAATTTGTAAAAGATACAATAGCATCACAGATATAAAACAAGCAATAGATTTTGAACTGAATAAAATATGTTTTCCACAAAAGCCTAAGTAAATCTACTCATCTCAGTCATAACTTCCAGGTAATCCCACATCACGCAGAGATGCCCAAGCTCACCAAAGTGGCCGTGAATGTCTCTGTATTGATTCACACCTCTGTCAGCTTTGCAAATATAAGTTGGCTATGCAGCCCATAGAAACAAGAAGGGAGTAGGACTTCCACTGAAGGATCTCAAAAAAGAGAGAAAAATCTCCATTAGAGTTTTCTAAACTTATATTTAAGTTATACATTCCTTAGAGAAGCCAATGATATCTGAATGCTTTCCCTAGGAAAAAACAAAATATCCATTAACACAGTATTTTAACAACTTCAAGACAATGGAAACCTGTGTCTCTGTCACCCTGTCATCACTGGCTCTTGTCATCAGCTGTGATCTGAGGCTCTAGCCTTGCATCCTTTCATCACTGGAGCCATTAACACCCACCCACCTTGTTGTTATGTGCCGTGGAGTCAGATATGACTCATAGTGGCGACTCCTTGGGTTTCCAAGGCAGCATCACTACAATAGATTGTCCAACCTTCTTTCTAAGGAGTGGCCGGTGTGTTTGAACCACCAGTCTTCTGGTTAGCAGTAAAGTATCGTAGGTACTACGCTACCAGAGCTCCTTCAGCAATCAATTTTAGATCAGTCTTAATTTTAAAAAAGAAAAAAAAAAAAGCTTCATTTTTTTGGAATATTTATGATGTGCCAAATGCTATATTAAATTATAATATTTAATTCTGAAAAGACTTATACATGGTATATGTTAAAATTTTCTCTTTTTTACGGCTTAGATAAATAAGCCTGCAAGTAACTTCACCAGTATCATATAAAGAGCTTCATACCTACATATAAAGAGCTTCATACCTAGATTGTAACCTAGGTCTATGGTTCCCAGCCTTAACTGTTAATTTCCATTTTTCTAGAACCCATACTTTGATGTCCTATAAGTACTCTAGTTTCCTGAGAGTGGAGTCTGTTTTTTCTATTTCATTTTCTCTCAGGTCTTCCCTGCTATCTCCTGTCAGATCTTCCTGATGATGACTACACCCCTGCCAGAACCTCCCCTTCATAATGAAGCCCCTAAAGACCACCTGTGGAAACCTGGGGACACTTGAGCCCTCCTGAAAGGCCAGATCAATAGCACTTAGCTTCAGGAGTATGCATAAAGATTAAATGTTCTCATTTTCCTTAAGTTTACAAATTCAATCTTTGATTTTTTTTAAGAATTATAAATAGCTAAACAAATATTTTCAGGCATCATTGCTTTTCAGCAATTACCTTAACAGTGGCATTTTTTATATTGTGCTATTTTCAAAGACTATTTAGATACAATTGTTGCTGAAGCATCGATATTCCCTCCCCTGAATAAACAAGCTGAAAATTAGGTTCTTGATTTTTGTTCCACCTAGCTTCCTCTTATTATTCCAGCTTGTGTGTCTTTTATCATCTGCTCATTCTTGTTCTTTTAGCAGGAAACCTTTATTATTTTATTAATATCCTAAGTTTGATTTTCAAAAATTTATAATTAATTCCAGAACTTATCTTTTTGCTCATGTCTATGAGCAAGTAGTATACCTGCTTGAGCTCACCTACACAATGGGAGATAGAATTCTTTTGTATTCTCTAAAGCTTCTAGTTTAGGCCTGAACACAGAGCAAGGTTTGGAATTGAGTTGAAATGGATGCATGCTTTATTAAATATATGTTACTATTCTGGGAATTTTAAAAGCAGATTCCATTCTTTTACTTAAGTTTTAATTTTCTAAATGGCATGCATGGTAAAGTCACATGTATAGTTTCATAGGAAAAAAAAAATATGCATGCAATGGAATCTCATTGAAGAACCCAGAAACTTTTCAAAATTATAGGCCAATTATTAAGTTGTTAACAATTCCATGTAAAGTATTACTTCCAAAGAAAAGGATCATACATATCTAAGGAGCTCTGGTGGTGTAGTCATTGAGGTATTTGGCTGCTAACAAAAAGTCATTAGTTCAAAGCCACAAGCCACTCTGTGGAAGAAAGATGAGGCAGTCTGCTTCCATAAAGATTTACAGCATTGGAAACCCAGTGGGGGACCCTATGAGTTGGAATTTAAGAGATGGCAGTGAGTTTGGTTTGGTACACACATATCTGCTTAAATAATAAAGCAAGAAAAACAAAAAATTACTGAAAAAAAACAAAAAACCTATATAGTACTAGATTTGGAAGGAAGACTGGCCAACCTACTTCCATAGAGATATCGCCTCAGGAACCTATGGATGGGTCACTATGAATTGGAATCGACTTGATGGCAGTGAGTTTGGGTTTATTTTTGTTTTTGTTTTTGTATATAGTACTAGATTAAGTGATTTACATCACAAATTTCCCCTGCCACAATTTGGTGACATTTTCTCAAATGGAAAAGGCCATAAAACTTCTCACATTATATGAGAAATGAATTATTGTATTGGAGCCCACTGGAGCTGAGTCTTCTACTTTTGCCATATCCCCGGGACTTTTTCACCTCAGCTTTATCCAGAGACATCTGGACAGTTTGCCCTAGTGTTTACAAGCTAATGGACTGAAATGACCAATGACATCTTACAACAAAGGCTCTCTGCCCTGTGTCAGATTACTCCTATTTGATAACTGCTCAACATTGTTTAGTAAATTGTTGCCAATTTCCAACATAATTATTTTATAGAATTGATGACTTCTATCACCATTGTGAAATGCTGCCATAGAATTCCTTGTTGAGGCTACATTAAAATTTAAGCCATATAATTGAGACAAATTGGTGCAGTAATTGAGGGCAATAGCAGGAATTGGTACTCTTCCAGTGAAATATGTGAAACTAAAAGTTCCAAAATTCTGACATCAGTCGGTGAATTTCTGCCAATTTTATAATACATCTTCTGTCCATATCATTACATCAATGTTAGAGTAAAAATGCTATGATTCTGTTTTACTTAAGTAATTATAGATTTGTAAACATCAATAGTTTGTTGTTCCTGTGGTTTATTCTTATGACCTTCAAGCCAAAAGCAAGAAATAAGAGATAAGAAAAAAAAAAGCAAGTGGCAGGGGCACTAGGTTTAGGAAATTAATTTGCAAATAAATGACAGCTAAATATTTTACATTTGCAATTTATTTGATATTCCTTCTCTATCCACTGAGTGTTCTGTTCATTAAATTTCCTCTGAAAGTCATATCTGATGTTCTCCCATTATTTAGATCAATTTCAAATAATAACACAATATCCTCCATTACTTATATGCCTAAACCTTCAGTCAAATCTATCAGGATTTTATGGATAAATGCCTTTGGTTAAAATATTTCCATGTGGGAAGAAGATAATTTTATCCCAGAAGTAAGAATTTTAAAAAACTGGGCAGAGATGAGGCAAGGTAGGATATTTATGAAGATTAGTGATACAGATTTTAAGATCCATATTATATTTACACATAAAGCAAAAGTTAAAGAACCTCATAGCTTGTGTAGTAGGTTAGAGAAAGCTTTAATGAGACAGACCATCTAAGGAGATGGATAAAAATATTGAAAATAATAATTAAAACAAATGATAATAACTATGAAAGCTAAAATTTACTAAAATCTTCTGGAATCTTGTACTTCATGCAACATTTTACATGATTTTAAATAATTAAATTCTTATATGACCTTACCACACAAATGCTGTTGACAGTTTACAAAGATGTTCAAACTAGGGCTTAAAGAAATGATTCAGGGACATATAACTCCTAAGTGGCAGAATTAGGACTTGACTTTAGAATCCTGTAATCTGGGAGCATATGGTTGTATGCAGTACGTTATTCTATCTCCTAGTAGTGAAAGGAGGAGCTTCACACTCACCAGCCACTCCTTGGAAGGAAGGTGGGGCAAACTACTTCCGTACTGATACCTCCTCAAAAACCCAAGGAAGGGACACTATGACTTGGGTCCAATTCGAAGATACATAACAACAACAACAACAATATTCCTAGCACCTGCCTACTATACTAGTAGTATAGTCGATATGTAGTCAGTTCTGCTATAACATGATTTGTTGTTGTTATTAACTGTCATCCAGTCATCCTCAACCCTCATGGTAACCCTATACACAAAAGAACAAAGCTACCTCATCCACTCTATCCCCATGATTGGTTGTACATCCAACTTTCATAATCCATGGGGTTTCCATTGGCTGATATTTGGAGTTAGATCTCCAGGCCTTTCTTCATAGTCCAACTGAGAAGCTCCACTGAGACCTGTTCAGCATCATAACAACACACAAGCCTCCACTGACAGATGAATGGTGGTTGTGCATGAGGTGTGTTAGCCAGAATTGAGCTGTGTGCCCTGCATGGAAGGTGAGAACATGCACTTCTAAAAAGCATCTTACTATGCAAAATTGTGCAATAAATTTAGGCTCGCAAGTTCCAAATCTATGAGTTAAGCAACCAGATAAAGACATCTACTGGCTTTTTTGATGGTTATTCAATTGTAATTTTTGTCTAACTGAGTGGGAGACAGCAACAGTCCCTATAGACACAACTACACCCACACCTCCTGCAACTTCACTTACAGAGTGAGAGCCACTACCTCCTTCTCTACCAAGGGGCCAATGATAAAAAAACACCAAGAAGAGCCTGAATCACCTTTGGCTGCTCTTCACAAACAGTTAAGAGAGATCTAAATACAACAATGCCATGATGCCTCAGAGACAACAGACCATCCCAGTCCACACAAAGAAGTGAGATAAAGTGGTAGAAACAAGGGAGCAGGATACAGACCCAAAAAACATCCTTAAGGAAGAAGCAGCATTGGAACTCTCTGATAAGGAATTCAAAAGAATTATCTTTAGGTATCTTCAAAGGATTGAAAGACAGACCAAAG
>NW_006921768.1:6561046-6589061 GCF_000298275.1 Orycteropus afer afer
TTTTTTTTAAGAAAAAAGACATCTACTGGCTCATGTGGTTGCAGGCACTGACTAACTCAAAATCTTCAGGTCAGGCTGTAGGCTGAAGGCTTCTGCTGACTTATGTGCCAAGAACTTGAGTTCAGGCAACAAGAAGTGTGTAAGAATGAGAAAGAGAGAGAGAAAGAGATTGAGCTTATATACTAAAGTCAAGCTCCACCTCCCAATAAAATTATCCTTTCAGCTGTCTGGCCACTCAAATCAAATCACAAAATGGAAGGTGATTTCATAGTGTCTGTCACACTGTTCAGAGTCATAGTCTACCCAAGTTGAAGCATAGCATTAACCATCACACTAATTAAAAATAGTGGCACAGTTTGCACATGCAAAGTGGTTAAAAAAAAGCATAAATACTAGAAAAATAGGCACTTTGCCTTGTAAAATACTTGCAGTTTGCTTGTGGAAGTCCACTTTGGAAAGGCTGTAGCTTGCAAGTCATTGTGAAGTGGAAAAAAGAGTTAACAGAAATTGATGGAATGTTGTAAAACTAACTTACTTAGCATGGCTTTTAGAACTCTCAGTGACTGTTTTTGCACTTAATCCTGAGACAAGATTTTCTGCCTTCGAGATGTAGATCCTTCAGGCCATATGTTTATAATAGATATCTATTTCATCAAAATTGAAAACTTGATCCAATGTATATCCTTCTTCTTCAATTACCTTCTGTATTATTGCTGAAAATTATTTTACAGCTTTCTCTTCTCCATTGGTGATTTAATATGGCTGCTGAAGACTGAAAATTGTAGTGATGTCTGAACCATTAACCATATACTACTAGCCACTGTAAGTTGCAGATTTTCTGGAGCCATGGAAGCTAGATAAACCCCTGAAATTATTGCCTTGAGATAATCTTTAAACCTGAAACATTAAATGAAATATATCCCCTGAAGTTTTCTCAAAACCAAATAATTGTTTGGTTTAACCAGAAAAGAATGTCTGCCTTGAACACATAAGTCAGCAGAAGCCTTTAGCATAGGCTTTTTGCTTCTGTGCCATAGCCCTTTGTATAGGTCTAAAACCTGAGCCCCATCCAGGACTTTCAGAGTCACTAAATTTGCCTTAGAAAAGAAATGTAGACCCACTCAGAACTGCTGAGGGAACAGATTTGCATGTAAAGAAAGACATGCAGGGCAAAAAAAAAAAAAAAATAGAACTGTGTTTTGAATTTTCAAAAAGGGATATGTCTTTAGGTACATGGAGGCAGGAAAAAGTCAGATGTCCATTAGAACCCCTTCAAAAACTGGAAGTTAAAGGGAGCTGGTGAGGAAACAGGCTGGTATCCTTGCTTATGATGACCACCTGTGTCCACTTGATGATTAGAAGTTGGAGAGGTGCAGAAGAAGGCAAAGCTTGGTAACCATTGACCTAGCCCACAGAGGCTTGGGATGAGAGAGGAAGGTACTGGCTGGTTGGAATCAATGCAGGGAGTTGCATGGATTTCTGAGCCTACAGGCATTGACCTAGCCCCTCTGGGATGGGAAAGAGAGAGGGGGTGGTGCTGACTGGTCTGAACAGCAGGGAGGTGTGTGTCAATTCACAAGCTTATGGCTGGTACCCATTAACCTAGCTTGGATGGCTATGCATGAGTAGACCAGAACCCGAATGAATGGAAAGAAAGATGTTTGACACTGAGCTGATGAATTGCTGCAATTTGACAGCTTGCGAATAACTTTGTTTATAGATGCAAATGCTCAAAGTTCCAACCGGAACAAAAGATTCTTCAGAGAAAAGGAATATTCTTGCCTTCTCATAGGACTAGTTTGATGTTGTTGTTGTTGTTTTATGTGCTGTCGAGTTGGACCTTACTCATAGCAACCCCTCCTTGGGTTTCCAAGACAGTATCACTACGGAAGTAGATTGCCCAACCTTTCTTCTGAGGAGTGGCTGGTGAGTTTGAACTACCAGCCTTCTGGTTAGCAGTCAAGTGCCTTAGGCACTACGCTACCAGAGCTCCACTAGTTTGACAGAGATGGGCAATTTACAAATTGGTTATCTAAAAGGGAGGGAGATAAAGGTATGATGTGGCTCGTTTATGCACTTTTATGGCTGTGCTTACACTTAAAATGATTGGGAAGGGGAAGTTAATCTTCCAAGTATGAAAAGGACAATGGCTAGAAAAGCCAAGGTGTGGCCTGTGATACAGTGGATTACTTAATATGGTTCTTCTAGCCACAGTCTTTGTGACTCCTACCAGACGACTGGGTGGGACTATGCAAATATGAAGTGCTTATGTCTACCAAGGGGATTGGATAGATTGATAATAATGTAAATAAATTACATAGCCCCCTTATGTGGATGGGACCATGGAAATAAGGTGTATAGAACCCTAACGTAGAGATTGGTCAGTTTTGCCATCCTCATAGGCTTAAAAGGAGCCATCCCAAAGGCAGAAATGGGGACCTCACTGTCATTGAGTGAAAGAGCCAGAAGTGAAGTGTATCCTTAGACCTGAGATCCCCAAGCAGAGAGAAGGCAGCTGCAGAGTCAGCAGAACCAAGAGAATGGTATTAGAATCAGTAAAAATGTTGGAGGGTGGAGATATGTCTGATCTCCATCTCATAGGAATCAGCATTGGGCTATTGATATGGATCTGATCCTTCTCCTCCCTTGTGAAGTTAGAGGAGGTCAAATGCTGTCCCCATGCCCTTTTTGCAATGATCTATCTATATGGGATCAAATTGATAACAGCAAATGGAAAATTAATGTTACTGAATTGTATATGCACAAATTGTTAAATTAATGTATATTCTGCTGTCTTTATTCTCAACAAAAACAAGAAAATGAAATAAATTATAAACAAACAACAACAAAAATAAATTGCCTGATTACAGTTAAGGTCCTCATATATAGAAATGTGCTTTCTTTTTGTAACTTTGGTATTATGAAACAGGATGCTTTAAAAAAATAGAATATTCAATAAGTGGCAGCTTTTTATATATAATAAAGTTCACAAATGCAAAAAAAAATAGCAAAATAATCTTGTAAGATAACACATAAGGTAAATTGAGGTAAGTGGTAGACGTTTGAAGTGTGTATGTTATTTTGCGTATTCCTACACAGCTAGGTTCAGCCAACATAGTTCCTGCACTTACCTTTGTATATCTTAGAGATTAAATCTTGCAAAAGTAAACACAAAATCTGCCTTATGTTCAATGTATTCTCTAATGTATCAATTGCTTTTGGACAATTTCATGGTTTCAAAACCAAACATTATAGCAGAAGTGAACATAACTTCAATCATTTCCATAACAACAACAAAAAAAAAAAACCACTCCTCGCTTCCCCTCTTCCACCCCAAATTTTAAAATATCCTTCTGGGGATGAGAAGCACTGTTGTAGTTCTTCCCAACTGGGGAGATGTTATCTCTAGATTGACTTTGGTCTCCGATCTCATCTATGAGCTTAACGCTCAAAATACTTTTAACTCATTTTCAGGCCTTAGCTCATTTGTGAAGGATCAGAGAAACCTAAATAGTAGAGATGAGATGGGTCAGGAAGGAAGAGTAATTATTCTCCAAGCAACTGTAGTGAAGTCTCAGAGTTGATTTTATGGAACAAAGAGTAGCAAGTAGTTCAATTTGATAGAATGAGAGATGTATTGCAGGAGTAGCAGTAAAGAACTTGTGAAATTCTTTGCCATAATAATAAGTTTGGAATTTATTCTTGGATGATAGCCAAACTGGTAAGATGTGTAAGCAGAGAAGTGGCAGGTTAGATATTCATTAGAAAGAATATGTATAGGGACAGACTGAATGAAGGCAATGTCAACCACTGCTGGAGAATTGATGTAATTGTATCCTCCATTCTGCGAATATCTGGAAGGTCTCAAAAGTGTGAAGTATAAATTTGAGGTAAGGTAGGTATTGATTTGTGAAAAATATATAAGAAATAATAATCAGTACCTCTTGTTAAATAGCTAAATATACCTGTGCCCTTCTAGCTTTTCATGTTTTTAACTTCTCATGGCATTCATATGAGTTTGATCTCATTCAATCATGTTTTTATAATTGTTTTATACATTAAGAGATTAAGTTAATTTGCCAAAAATGACACAATTAGAAAGTGGTAGGTCAAGAATTAAACTCTTACTAGTGGAACCCCTGAGACTATGACCCATAGTTTGGGCTTGGAACTGAACTCACTTACATGGCTCTACTTTCACCAAACAATTAACAGAACTATGAGGTGAAAAATATCACCAGGGAGGTAAGCACTCCTTAGAACAATCAACCAAAAATAAAACAAAAAAAGGCAGTATTTGCAGGGATGGGAATGGATAGGGTATGGGGAAGTAGGGATAAAACTTAGTAGGCAGGAAGGGTCAGGAAGGAAGGAGAAAGGGCAATGGTAACCATGGGGAGAAGGTGAGAAGAGGGCTGTTACATTGTAGGGGTTGCAATCAATGTCACCAACAAAATATGTATGAAATGTTGAAGGGAAAACCAATTTGCTCTGTAAGCTTTCACCCAAATCACAATAAAAAGTTAAAGTAGAAAGTCATATAATTCAAATTTTTTTAAAAAAGGAATTAAATTCATGCTCTGCGACTCCAAGAGCTTTCTCCTTAATCACTAACGTATGTGCTTTTGTTCAGTTTAAAAGTGTATATTCTAGAAAGAGGTCTCTACAACTTGGGTCACCATATGTCTTAAACTACCCAATATAACCCTAGATTTTGCCAATATAATTATTAATAGTGTAGTTTTTTCACTCTCAAAGGTGTCCCAGTTTGGTGGGAAGAAAGCAATAACAGGTAAACTCATAAATTGCTTGAATTGTTCAGGAAGTGGTAAACATATTTACTTATAGTATGATGGGTTAAGCCAAAGATGCAAATTGAAATGTAGTGCTCAAGATAACCACTAAAAACTATAACAATGTAGAACTAAAATGTAATGAAAGAGGAAAAATGCTATAACAAAAATACCTTAATCCAAAAGAAGTTAAGGGAAGAGAAATAAAAAAACATTAAATAAATAACAGATGGGACAAATAGAAAGTAAATAGCAAGATGAAAGAACTAAATCATTTATATAAGTAATTAATTTAAATGTAAATACACTAAATACCTCAATTAAAACAAAAAAAATTATGACAATAGATAATATAAAAAGATCCAACTATAGTCATTCTTGTTGTTAGGTGCTGCCAAGTTGGCTCTAACTCATAGTGACCCTATGTACAAAAGAATGAAACACTGACAGGTTGTGCGCCATGCTCACAATCCTTGCTGCACCTGAGTTCATTGTTGCAGCCACTGTGTCCATCCATCTGTTGAGGGTCTTCCCCTTTTTCACTGACCCTCCACTTTACCAAGCATATCCTTCTCTAGAGAAGAGTCCCTTCTGGCAACATAACCAAAGGACATGAGACGATGTCTGGGCATTCTTACTTCCAAGGACCATTCCAGCTGCACTTCTTCCAGGACAGATTTGTTCATTCTGGCAGTCCACGGTACTTTCAGTATTCTTCGCCAACACCACAACTCAAAAGCATCAACTCTTCTTTAGTCTTCTTTGTTCATTGTCCAGCTCTCACATCCATATGAGGCAACTGAAAATACCACGGCTTGGGTTGTTGTTGTTGTTAGGTGCTGTTGAGTTGGCTATGACTCATAATGACCCTATGTACAACAGTCTGAAACACTGTCCAGTCCTGTGCTAGCTTCATAATCCTTGCTGTACCTGAGCCCATCATTGCAGCTGCTGTGTCAATCCATCTCATTGATGGCCTTCCCCTTTTTCGCTGACCCTCTCCCTTATCAAGCATGATATCTTCTCCAGGGAATGGTCCCTTCTGATGACATGACCAAGCAGGTCAGATGAAGTCTGGCCATTCTTGTTTCCCAGGAGCATTCTGGCTTCACTTCTCCCACGATAGATTTGTTAGTTCTTCTAGCAGCCTGTGGTACTCTCAATATTCTTTGCCAACACCACAACTCAAAAGCATCAACACTTCTTCGGTCTTCCTTATTCATTATCCTGCTTTAACATGCATGTGAAGCAATTGAAAATACCATGGCTTGGGTTAGGCACAACTTAGTCTTCGAAGCAACACCTTTGCTCTTCAGCACTTTAAAGAGATCTTTTGCAGTAGATTTGCCTAGTGCAATATGCCATCTGATGTCTTGACTGCTGCTTCCATTGGTGTTGGTTATGGAATCAAGTAACAAGAAACCTTGACAAATTTAATCTTTTTTCCACTTATTGAGATACTGCTGATTGGTCCAATTGTGAGGATTTTCATTTTCTTTATGTTGAGATGTAATCCATATTGCATCTTTAATCTTTAATCTTCATCAGTAAGTGCTCCAAGCATACTCACTTTCAGCAAGCAAGAGTGTGTTGTCTGCATATCACAGGTTGTTAATGAGCCTTCCTCCAATCCTGATGCCATGCTCTTCTTCATATAGTCCAGCTTCTCAGATTATTTGCTCAGCATACAGATTGAATAAATATGATGAAAGGATACAACCATAGTGCACTCCCTTCCTGATTTTAAACCATGCAGTATCCCCTTGTTCTATCTGAACAACAGTCTCCTTTTCTATTCCTCAAGAACATAATTAAGTGTTCTGGAATTCTCATTCTTCTCGATATTATCCATAATTTGTTATGATCCACATAGTTGAATGCTTTTGCATAGTCAATAAAATACAAGTAAACATCTTTCTGGTATCCCTTGTTCCAAGTCCTCTTGTTCCATGTCCTTTTCTGAATCCAGCCTGAATTTCTGGAAGTTCCCTGTCAATATACTGCTCCAACAATTTTTGAATTACCTTCAGCAAGATTTTGTTTGCATATGATATTGGTTGATAATTTCCACATTGTGTGAGATCATGTTTCTTTGGAATGGGTACAAATATGGATCTCTTCCACTCAGTTGCCAGGAAGCTGTCTACAAACTTCTTGGCATAGACAATAACTGTCTCCAGTGTGGCATCCATTTGTTGAAACATCTCAATGTGTATTCCATCAATTCCTGGAGCCTTGTTTTTTACCAGTTCTTTCAGTGCAGCTTGGATTTCTTCCTTCAATACCATTGGTTCTTTATCATATGCCACTTCCTGAAGTAGAATACATTACAATTGATAATATAAAAAGGATGGAAATGGAAAATATAAAAAAAAGATCCAACAATACTCTTTAAATAGTTTAAAGAGACAAGTCAGTTAAAAATAAGCATGATATTGGCACACTAATAAAAAAAAAAAATGAGACAAAAGGAATATAATAGTGACTCCAGAAACAGATAGAGATGCACACACACATAGTCACTAAATTTATGAAATGTTCCCACAGAGATTCCAATATGAACCAGAAGCCAGAAAATCATATAAGAATTTAGAAATTGTGCTACTTATCCATGGTTTCTTCTATCTGTGATCTCTTTTCTGTTTCCTCTGATCACTAGTGGCAAATTCTTACAGCAAAAGGCTTACAAACTTTTCTTTGGGGGATCAAAAAAAGTTGTAAAAATTGAAATATTTCTCCACACTCAAATACATACATGTATTTATTTTTTAATTATGCATTTGTAGATGTTTGTCATCACAGCTATCAGATATAGAGATAAATATGGGGAAACATCAGCACTTAAAGAGTATAAGAAGGCATGAACTGGATGGATCACCAAGACAACTGAGCAGAGACTCAGGTTTAAAAATTTTAGAAACATTAACATTTAAAGGAGTTCTGGTGGCATAGTGGGTAAGGCATTTGAATAATAACCAGCAAATTGGTGGTTCAAACCCACCAGCCACTGCACAGGGGCAAGATGAGGAAATCTTCTGTAAGGATTCACTGTCTTGGAAAACCAATGAGGGAAACTATGAGTCAGAGTTGACTCGATGGCAGTGGGTTTGATTTTAACATTTAAAGGAAAGGACAGAAAAGCAGTTTGAGCAAAGCAGATGGAGAAAAATGGCTGGGAAGATTGAAACTTAAAGCCTTTTGTAGCTTTCTGGAATTGTGTATCAGATAATGGGGCCAGAACTCAAGCTTTCTAAGTGTTAAATGCCTTGCTTTGTCCATTGCGTTCTAGGACCTTCCAACTAAAGGTAGGTAGAAATGAGCAAGATCTGAATTTTGACATTCCTAGACTCCTTTCTTGTTTGTCAAGCGAACAGTTAATTCACTCAACTGCTAGCTTGAAGCTTGGGGACTCTAGTCCACCCACAGGGGCCTCAAAAGAAAGACCTGGTGATCTACTTCTGAAAAATCAACCACTGAAAACCCAGTGGAGAACAGTTCTATTTTGACACACATGGGGTTGCCACGAGTTAGAGTGGATTCCATGGTAATTGTTTTTTGTTTATCTTTTTAGATTTATTTGCTAAATATTTAAATGAATAATTGTCACTGTGGTTTCCAACAAAGGATGGCTGAAATAGGTGAAGTTATATGTGGAATGAGAAAATAGAGGAAGCAAATGAAAGGTTCATTTATTTATTTATTTATTTAGGAAACCTGGTGACGAAAAAATAGAGTAGGAGCTTGAAGGGAAGGTAAAGTCAGAGAAGATTTGTTTGAGGAACATGGATACTGGTATTTTTGTAGGAGAAGGGGAAGGACCTCACAAAGGGAAAATTGGGAGGTTATGAAAATGGGAGCATGAAAAGACAGTTCAAAGTTCCAGAAGGAGGTAGATGAGATGGGATCAGTCAAATGGGAAAGTACTGTAGGAGGGAAGTAGAAACAAAATGATTCAACATATTCAGAAGAGTTGAAAATGAACATGGAAAGGGGGGCCTATAGGCCTTCTCTGAGTATGGATGAGAAAAGGAACTTGAGGAAATGATAATGTTCTCAGAGAATAACACTGAGTAAAGAGGGAGTTTACCAGAAATGTATTTCCATTTAACCCGAAGACCAGTTTGAATATGGAGCTAATACATTTTCAGACTTGTATCTCTAATAATAAGCCAAATACAAAAATGCTACTTAGTAAAGGAAAAATTAAGGGTGCAAAGTTAAATTAAGCCATGAAGAAAAATATTTTTTGCTGAATTTCTGAAAGTGGAAACTCAGGCATATAAATAATATAAAGGCAGTTATGATGGATACTGTGTCACTAAAAGAGTTTACAACTTAAATGCATAAACAATTCTGATTACATCTTCTCACAATATAACAAGTATTCTTAATGAAACTCTTTGTCCCCGTAAACAAACATAAAACAATGAGCAGTTCACTCAATCTAGTTCTATAACAACCACATCATTAAACACATACATCGATTTTTCAGTTGCTTAATAATAATGAATATATGCTTTAATGGAGATAAAATAATTTTCTGTGTTTGCATCTGGCTTCCTGTCATTTTTTTCCAAACAATGAAAGATAGCTGGATTATATTTTATAAAAATATTTCAGTCCCAACTACATTTTAAAACCTTTCAGTAGGAGATATCAAAACTTTCATAGTTGTACATAGAAGTTAAAAAACTTATCCTCGTATCATGCATTAACTGAATTTTCACAATCACCCAGATTTTTGTGCTAGTAAAAGATAAACATATTGCTATATTTTCTAAAAGCTTTCCATTCCTCAATTCAACTCAAAAATTAGAAGTATATCATTTTTATTCTATGAACCTCAGATATATTCTACATGAAGCAATAACCAAGAGAACCAGTTGCTGTTGAGTTGACTTTCAGTCATGGCAACCCCATGTGTGCCAGAGCAGAACTGTGTTCCGTACGGATATTAAGGGATTTCAGCATCTGATTGTTTTTGAAATACACTGCTAAGATTTTCTTTCAACACGCCTCAAGCTGCCAACCTTTTGGTTTCCAGCCAAACACTTAATCACTGCAAAATGTCTTCATGCTAAATATTCTTTGTCCTCTTATGTGTCCCTATCTGAAAACCTTGCCCCACGATTAGTAAAACTGGGCCTTAATACCAAAAATTGACCTTGACGGTGGCTATCTGTCATAAAAATACCAAAGACTTTCACTCCAAAATATTTAAGAATATGATTGCTTTTTGTGTTTTTTGTGTTTATTGACACCAAGGCCAAAACAACAGCTAAAAGCATTATTTGTACTTAGAGATTCTCTTTTGATTTGTGGCTCTTTGTACTTAGTGACTATCTTTTGATTTGTGTCTATTGCTAAAGCTATTTCTATTGGTAGTATGTCTGCTTCTCAAGGCTGAACAAAGGACACTCATTTCTGACTCCACTTAAAATGGTTTAGGATTATCTCTCTGGAGATGTGGTAGCATAGTGGCTAAAGCACTTGACTGCTAACCAGAAGGCTGGCGGTTCAAACCCACCAGCCACTCCTCAGAAGGAAGGTTGGGCAATCCTACTTCTGTAGTGATACTGCCTCGGAAACCCAAGGAGGGGTTGCTATGAGTCGGGGCCGACTCGACGGCACACAACAACAACAACAACAACTCTGGAGATGTTTCCCAGGACCTCATAGCTCTACATCATTAATTACTTAATATTCCTAAGGTTCAGTCTCATCATCTGTAAAATGGTAATTTCACAGAAATTAAGCAATGCTAATTTCACAGAAAACTTTAAAAATTAAATAAATTACTAAACCTAAAATGCATACTGCAGGTCAGAACATGGCATGTAGAAGAGAAAGAATAAAAAACATCTGATGCTATTAGATAAAAATTGTAGTAGGATTGCTGTGTGGAGAGTCTAACTCTCTATTTCTCTTAATCACCATTCAATTCAGGTTGAAGAACATTCACCAGGTAGTTAATGCTTAATATTCCCCTTAGATGAGGCTCAGTTTCCTCATTTTCCATATTTAATCTCATATTCAGGTTTAATCTCAAAAGCAATCTAGTTGTCTTAATCAATGATACTTTACTTGAGACCTTGCCTATTGGCAGGAAAAAGGCAGCAAGAACAGAGGAATTGTCTTTGAGTTTGAAGCCTAAACTGTTCACAATTCCTTGCTAAATTCCGATTTTATGTCTCAGAAATGCCTCATGTTCCACCATTTTGCTCCTGCTGTCTTTTGGGGATCCCTCATTTACTGAAGTACCCATCTAGAATCTTTCTCCTGTGGTTACAAAACAAGGAGCCATTATACATATGTATATGTTTTCTTGCTGTTATGTGTATTGAGTCATCTCCGACTCACAGTGACCTTATGTACAACAGAACAAAGCACTGCCCAATTCTGTGCCAGCCTCAAAATCCTTACTATACCTGAGCCCTTCGCTGCAGCTATAATGTCAATCCATCTTGTTGAGGGCCTACACTCTTTCATTGACCCTCCACTTTACCAAGCATGACATCCTTCTCCAGAGAATGGTCCCTTCTGACAACATGACCAAAGTAGGTGAGACGAAGTCTGGCCACTCTTGCTTCCACGCAGCATTCCGGCTGCACTTCTTCCAGAACATTTGTTAGTTCTTTTCGCAGTCCATGGTACTTTCAGCATTCTTCAGCAACACCACAATTCAAAAGCATCAACTCTTCTTCAGTTTTCCTATTCATTGTCCAGCTCTCACATGCATATGAGGTGATTGAAAATACCCTAACTTTGGTTAGGCTCATCTTAGTCTTCAAGGAGATATCTTTGCCCTTCTGCACTTGACAGAGAGGTCTTTTGCAACAGATTCTCTCAATGCAATGTCTTTTGATGTCTTGACTGATGCTTCCATTGGCGTTGATTACTTGTTGTTGTTGTTATATGACGTCACGTTTATTGGAGAAGCAAGTAATATGAAGTCTTTGACAACTTCAGTCTTTTCTCCATTCATCATGATGCTGCTTAATTGATACAGTTGTGAAGATTTTAGCTTTCTTTATATTGAGGTGTGTGATAGTTGGAGCTGTGTGTCAACTTGGCTGGACCACAATTCTGTGTGGTTTAAGACATTGTGATTTGGTTATTCCCATGATGAGATCAGATGATTATGTTTGAGCAGCCAATCTATTAAAAGGGAGTTTTCCTAGGGGTGTGGCCTGCTTCCAGTATATCTATGGACATCCTGGGAAAAGAGACATTCTTTTGTGGATCAGGATTCTGTTGTGCTGCCTATAACTGTCCATGAATGAACAATCCAGCATTCAGGCTGGAGATCTTGGATTTGTATTCTTTGGAGTCAACAGCCAGTATACTGCCTGCCAACCTTGAGCTCCTCAGCCCCTACAGCTGCAAGAGTTGGGAAAAGCCTCCAGCTTGACATTTGATCCAAGAACTTATGACTTGCCAGCTTCTATAAGTGTGTGAACCATTTTCCTAAGATAAATTTCTCTCCCTATTGGGAGCTCTGGTAGCATAGTGGCTAAGACACTTGCCTGCTAACCAGACGGCTGGCGGTTCAAACCCACCAGCCACTCCTCGGAAGGAAGGTTGGGCAATCCTACTTCCATAGTGATACTGCCTCAGAAACCCAAGGAGGGGTCGCTATGAGTCAGGTTTGACTCGACGGCACATAACAACAACAACAACATATATATATATAAGCTTTACTGATTTTGTTTCTCTAGAGAACCCAATCTAACACAAGGTGTAATCCATACTGCAGACTGTAGTCTTTAATCTTCATTGGTAAATGCTCCAAGTTATCTTCACTTTCAGCAAGCAAAGTTGTGTGTTGTCTACATATCTCAGGTTGTTAATGATTCTTCCTCTAATCTTGATGCCATGTCCTTCTTCATACAGTCCAGCTTCTTGGGTTATTTGCTCAGCATACAGATTGAATAAGTATGGTGAAAGGATACAACCATGATGCACTCCCTTCTTGATTTTAAACCATGCAGTATCCCTTTGTTATGTTTGAACAACAGGCTCCTGGTCTATGTACAGTTTCCTCCTGAGTACAATTAAGTATTCTGGAATTCCCAGTCTTCTCAATGTTATCCACAATTTGTTATAATCCATACAATTGAACGTCTTTGCATAGTCAATAAAACACAAGTGAACATCTTTCTCGTATTCTTTGCTTTCAGCCAAGATCCATCTGACATCAGCTATGATATCCCTTGCTCCACGTCCCCTTCTGAATCCAGCTTGCATTTCTGGAAGTTCCCTGTTAATATACTGTTGCAATCATTTTTGTATTATCTCCAGTAAGATTTGACTTGCATGTGATATCAATGATATTATTTGATAATTTTCATATTCTGTGGGACCATCTTTCTTTGCAATGGGTACAAATATAGATCTCTTCCAGTCACTTGGCCATTTAGTTTTCTTCCAAACCTATTGGCATAGCCAAGTGAGTGCCTTTAGCACAGCATCCATTGGTTGAAACATCTGAATATTTCTGTCAATTTCTGGAGCCTTGTTCTTCACCAATTCCCTCAGCTTCAACTTCTTCCTTCAATACCATTGTGTCTTGATCATATGCCACCTCCTAAAATGGATGATCATCTTCCAATTCTTTTTGGTATAGTGACTCTGTGTATTCTATCCATCTTCTTTTGATGTTTCCTGCATCATTCAACATATTGTCCATAGAATCTTTCGATATTGCAATTCTAGGCTTAATTTTTTTCCTCAGTTCTTTTAGCTTGAGAAATGCCAAACATGTTCTTCCCTTTCAGTTTTCTAACTCCAGGTTTACACATTTCATTATAATAATTGGCTTTGTCTTCTCAAACTGCTGTTTGAAATCTTCTGTTCATCTCCTTTATCCTGTTGATTTTTCCATTTGCTTTAGCTACTCTGTTCAAGGGCAAGTTTCAGAGTTTCTTCTGACATCCATTTTGGTCTTTTTTTCTTTTCCTGTCTTTTTAATGACCTTTTGATTTCTTCATGGTTGATGTTCTTGATGTCATCTCACAATTCCCCTGGTTTTTGGTCATTGGAGTTCAATGCATCAAATCTATTCCTTAGCTGGTCTCTAAATCCAGGAGGGATATAATCAAAGTCAGAGTTTGGCTTTCTGTATATCTTACATATATATAAGTAAAATGAAATCTCAAATGAAAATAAATATGCATTAGGGGTAATAATTAAGGCCTTATTTTATAGCAGATAATTCAGAACCAGGAACAAGACAAAGCAAAACAAAAAACTCATTATGACTCATAACGATCCTACAGGACAAAATAGAACTGCCCCACAGGGTTTCCAAGGTGCAATCTTTACTGAAACAGACCGCTATATCATTCTTACACGAAGTAGCTGGTGGGTTCAAACTGTTGACCTTTTGGTTAGTGGCTGAGAGTTTAGCCAATGATCTAAGGAATGGCTGGATTAGTGGAATTAGTGCCAAGGTACATGATTGTGTTGGGAGCTACAGGAGATGCTAAATGAGCAAAATAATTATGATCATGCAAGTACTTACTGTTTAATACAGTTGGTAAGACACATGGACCAATACCTTCAAGACAAGACCATATAATAGCAACATAAAAAAGTCTCAAAGACAAACCCATAGGATTGTTGATGAGGGGAAAATTAAAGGGTATTAAGAAGGTTTCATGAAGATTGTGTCTCAGATGGATAAGATTATATTAGTTGAAGAGGATAAGAAGCACATAAGAATAGGGATTAGGATGAGAAAGTTGTAAAGCATATCTGTTAAATAGCAGTTGACTTTCATTGGAGCACAGAACATATGTACAGCAACAGTGTGGGGTAAATCAAAATAAAACTAGTTGAAGATCAGAGAATGGAGGCCTTCAATATCAGCATCAACTTTGATTAATCCAAAAGGCAATGGAGAGGCCTTAATTTTTTTTATTGTTTTGTTTTCCAGTTAGGACTGACAAGTGACCTTATGTGCCTTAAGAAGATAAATTTGATTGAAGTGTATAGGATGCATTGATGAATGTAAAATGACTCCAAATTGGAAATTTCAATAATTCAGGGAGGAAGGTTACAAATGAAGTATGAGAGGAGGTAGGAAATACATGACTGAGAATCTACCTGGCATCTACATGAGATGTAGCAACAAGCTTTTGAGTTTCTTGATTGGGAAAAAGGTGACATTATCTATAGAAACTAGGACATGAAGAACATAGCTGGCTATTTTGTGAGAAAGGTGGAAATACGTGTCTATTTTTATGCCAGTTGAGTTTGATTTGATAAAGAGACAAGTAAAATAAGCAACTGGAATGAGAGACTAGGAAAGAATAAACTGGAAATGATTTGGAAGTTTTCTCTTAGGCAAAAATTTAAGCCATATACATGGCAAGATTATTGATAAAGTGATATCAAAAAAGAGGATATTCTATGGGATCATATTTCATAGAGACCACAATGATGACTGAGAAAGTCTGTGGGTATAGGAATCAGAAGGGTGTTGGTCACCCCAGAAAGAGGTAACCAGATTGCTGTGGCAGCCCGGGATCCTTTCTTAAGAGCTTAAATAGGGCATCATTTTGTTCTATTGGTAGCACCAAACTCTGTGCCCAGCCTTCCCTGAAAGTCATGATGCTTGTCATAATCTGGTTCACAGCTCAAAAACTGCAGCACATTTTACAAACAGAATGACAGCAATCAGTGGTTGCTCTTTGCTGATGACACAAAGTGTAAGAAAGATAGCACATCACCACATATCAGCCAGGCTGAGGGAGGATGATATCATACTTGACTGAACCAACAGAATGAACAACCTCCACACAACACATGAATAAAACAAAGCAGTTTTAGAAAAAGTTCTATTTGGGATATATCTTTATAACATCAAATATGAAAAAACAAATAACATTTCTTTTGGTTAGAACTTAGAGATAAAATATATTGTGTAGATTTAACAATGATATTTAAAATAAATTAAATTTAAAAATGAATATGTGCATATATGCAATTACCAATCTATTTTCCAGCCAAGAATGCCTAAAGAAAGACAGTTAGTCATGCTACCTTCTTATTTTAATTTGGTAATAGCATTTTCCTGGGTTTGAAATGAATTTTCCAACATGAAATTACTGTTTGAATTAGGTACCTAAAATAATCACCACAGTTTTTTAAAAGAAAGTATTAACCTGTCTATACAAGGCCCAAGATGGATTCACTTATGCTAAGCCCCCCATCAGCAAACAGAAATTTAGCTAGTTTCTATTCTCTGTAAATACCTGATTTTCCCAGGAGCAGAAACCCAAGTTGAACAATTGACTTTCCCAGAAATGGAAACCTAAGCTAGCCAATTAGTACCTTTTTGCTCAGTTTAACCTAGTTCATAATCTCCTTTAACACAACAAGGAAAGAAATGCCCACGAGCCAATCAGAAATTTGCCTGGCTTTTCTTCCTTGTCCCTTTCTGTCTTTGGCCCATAACAAAACCTTCTGCTTTGTACTGCTCTCGGTTGCTCTTGTCTGACTTCCAGAGCAGACACCCACAATTCATGAATTGTAAATAAAGCTTATGAGGTTGTACATAAATCCAATCTTGTGGACATTTTATTTTTAACAAAAGCTATTTTGTGATCCAATTAAAATCAATTATATTTGTAATGTCTTAGTAGGGATAACCACCTTGTAAAAACAAACATTCAAAACAAACAAATATGTGTTCCAGTCTTCTAAATGTCTTACTAGATGTGGAATTGAGTAGAAACCTATAGCTAGAATATATAAACCATTGAGTTGTAGCATTACCACATATTTATAGTAAAGTCAGCATTCCTTTTCTGTATCTGATTTTTCAACATATTTTTTTTATTTTTGAGAAATGACAGCATTTTTCTGAAGATGTACTCTCCTGAAAGATAAACTTTTCTTTGCATATTACAGATGATAAAAATTACATTTAAAAATCTAGAAACTTTTTTGCAGAATATTTCTAACAAATGTTTACATAATACATTATAGATTAAAAGTACTTTCATTTAAACTCCTATTTGATGTTTATGTTAACCTTATGTGTCACTTTCTATTTTTCACTCCTTCTAAACGTGAAAAAAACCTAAGACCCACCCATACTTACAAAGCTGCATGATATAGTTGGGATAAAGATTCAAGTCTTTTGATTACATCTAGTGCTCATCTGTCACTTTGCTGTACTGTGGTGGCTTGCACATTGCTGTAAGGTTGGAGGCTGGTATTTCAAATACCAGCACAGTCACCCATGGTAGACAGGTTTCAGTGGAGCTTCCGGACTAAGACAGACTCATAAGAAGAAAAGGGCCATCCACTTCTCAAAGAATTGGCCAATGAAAACCTTATGAATAGCAGTGAAAAACTGTCTAATACATTACTGGAAAACTTTATGAGTAACCCTGAAACATTGTTCAATATAGTGCCAGAAGATAAGCCCCTCAGGTCAGAAGGAACTCAAAATACCACTTGGGAAGAGCTACCTTCTCAGAGTAGAGTCGACCTTAATGATGTTGATGGAGTTAAGCTTTTGGGACCTCCATTTGTTGATGTGACACTACTCAAAGTGAGAAGAAACAAGCGCAAGCATCCATTAATGATCAGAACATGGAATGTACAAAGTATGAATCTAGGAAAATTGGAAGTTGTCAAAAAGGAAATGCAATCCATAAAGATTGATATACTAGGCATTAGTGAGGTAAAATAGTCTGGTTTTGGCCATTTTGAATCAGTCAACCATATGATCTACTATGCCAGGAATGACAAATTAAAGAGGACTAGCATTCCATTCATTGCCACAAAGAATGTTTCAAGATCTATCCTGAAATACAGTGCTGTCAGTGGTAGGATAATATCTATATACCTCCAAGGAAGACCAGTTAATACTACTATTACTCAAATTTACCCACCAACTTCCAAAGACAAAGAGGAGGAAATTGAAGATTTTTACCAACTTCTGCAGTCTGAAATTGACCAAACATTCAGTCAAGATGTATTGATTATTACTGTTGATTGGAATTCTGAGGTTGGAAACAAAGAAGAGTCAGCAATAGTTGGAAAATATCACCTTGGTGATAGAAATGATGCTGGAGATTGCAAGATAGAATTTTGCAAGACCAACTTATTCACAACATGAACAGCAGCTATACATGTGGACTTTACCAGGTGGAGCACGCAGGAATCAGATTGACTATATCTGTGGAAAGAGGTCATGGAAAAGCTCATTATCTCCAGCCAAAAGAAGGCCAGGAGCTGACTGTGGAACAGACCATCAACTGTTTATATGCAAGTTCAACTTGAAGGTGAAGACAATTAAAAGAAGTCCATGAGAGCCAAAATGTGACCTTGATTATATCCTCCCTGAATTTAGAGACCATCCAAACAATAGATTTAATGCACTGAACACCACGGAATACACAGAGTCACTGTACCAAAAAAGAACTGGTTGGTCTTCATCCATTTCAGGACGTGGCATATGTTGAAGAACCAATGGTATTGAAGGAAGAAGTTGAAGCTGCACTGAAGGAAGTGGCGAAGAACAAGGCTCCAAGAATTGATGGAATACCTGTTGAGATATTTCAACAAACAGATCCCCCACTGTAGGCATGCAGTTATGTCAAGAGATTTGGAAGACAGATACATGGTCAACTGATGGGAAGAAATCCATATTTGTATCCATTCCAAAGAAATATGATCCCACACAATGTGGAAATTGTTGACCGATATCATTAATATCACATGTAAGTAAAATCTTGCTGAAGATAATTCAAAAGCACTTGCAGCAGTAAATTGACAGAGAACTTCCAGAAATGCAAGCTGGATTCAGAAGGGGAAGTGGAATGAGGGGTATTATAGCTGATGTCAGATGGATCTTGGCTGAAAGTAAAGAATACCAGAAAGATGTTTATTTGTGTTTTATTGGCTATGCAAAGACATTTGATTGTATAGATCATAACAAATTGTGGATAACATTTAATTGTGTGGATCATAATGGATTATGGATAACATTGAGAAGACTTGGAATTCTAGAACTCTTAATTATGCTCATGAGGAACCTCTGTCCATAGACCAAGAGGCTATCATTTGAACAGAAAAAGGGGGTACTACGTGGTTTAAAATCAGTAAGGGAGTGTGTCAGGGCTGTATCCTTTCACCATACATATTCAATCTGGATGCTGAGCAAATAATCTGAGAAGATGGACTATATGAAGAAGAACGTGGCATCAGGAATGGAGGAAGACTCATTAACAACCTGCGATATGCAGACAACACAACCTTGCTTGCTGAAAGTAAAGAAGGCTTGAGGTACTACTGATGAAGATTAAAGACTACAGTCTGCAGTACGGATCACATTTCAACATAAAGAAAACAAGAATACTCACAACCACACCAATAAGCAGCAACACAATAAATGGAGAAGAGTTTGAAGTTGTTAAGGATTTCATATGGCTTGGATTCACAATGAACACCAATGGAAGCAGCAATAAAGAAATCAGACAATATATTGCACTGGGCAAATCTGCCGCAAAGGATCTCTTTAGAGTGCTGAAGAGAAAGATGTCTCTTTGAAGACTAAGGTGCACTTGACCCAAGCCATGGTATTTCAATCACCTCATATACATGTGAGAGCTGGACAATGAATAAGGAAGACCAAAGAAGAGTTGATGCTTTTGAGTTGTGGTGTTGGAGAAGAATACTGAAAGCAGCATGGACTGCCAGAAGAACTAACAAATCTATCCTGGAAGCACAGTCAGAATGCTCCTTGGAAGAGAGAATAACCAGACTTCTTCTGACTTACTTTGATCATGTTGTTAGAAGGGATCATTCTCTGGAGAAGGATATCATGCTTGGTAAAGTGGACGGTCAACAAAAGAGGGGAATGCCCTCAACAAGATGGACTGACACAGTGGCTGCAATGATGGGCTCATGTATTACAAGGATTATGAGGCCGATACAAGACTGAGCAGTGTTTCATTCTGTTGTACATAGGGTCACTATGAGTGAGAGCCAACTCAACTGCACCTAACAACAACAGTGCTCTTCGGGTTAAATTACTCTTATTTGTGATAGAGATTCTCTGATAAGTCCCAATTCCATGGTATAGGGCAGACTCCAATGCGTACTTCACTTTGCAAAATGGACAGGAATACACTTAAAGTAATAAATATCTTGATAATGAATTAAACATCTATCTTTCCATGTTGTTGTTGTTGTTATGTGCCATTGAGTCGTCTCTTTCTATAGTCAAGTTTGAATACGCAGACCCCAGTTCTTAATTTTGAACCAAGGGAAAAATATATTTTTGTTGTCATTCTTTAAATATATGGAGGGTGGTGGGAAAAATAGAGAGACAGAGAGTATAACAGCCCCAATAAGTTTTCCAATGCTATAAATTTTTATGGAAGCATACTCACTTATCTTTCTCCCATGGAAGGACTGGTAGGTTCAAACTGCTGACCTGTTGGTTAGCAGCCAAATGCCTTAATCACTTCACCACCAGAGCTCCTTTGTTATTGTTTAGCATCCTGCAATTTAGGACTATAAACCCATGCTACATGAAGTAGTAGTCAAGCTTTTCTGCATAAACAGATAACTGTAACACAATGTGATAGATTAAGAACATTACATGTGGAGTAAGGAGAGAAGAAAATTCAGAGAAAACTATAGAATAGCTTCACCCACACTTCTCCAAGTAAATAAACAAATAAAACCCTCATTGCTGCAGAACACAGGTCCCCATCAGAAGCTCCTTTCTGCTCTCAGGCTTAGGAAGGCAAAAATGGAAAAAAAAAAAAAAAGGAAAAAAAAAACAGCTATATTACTTCCAAATTTTTTCTCAAAGAATCTGAAAAACATAAGATTTTATGTAAAATGATATCCACAAAGTATATTAACTGGAAGGGACCTGGGCATAAGGTAACTAAACCTTCCCAACAGCATTCTTCATAAAATCCCATGTTACTACCCTTGGAAAGGAATGGGGAAACAAACAAGCTCTTCATTTGAAAGCCATTGTTCACCTCTTTAGGCATCCCTAGCTAGTTTCTGCTGGAGCACAACGTGGTGTCACTTGTTTGCTCATGGCCAAGAAAAATTGAGCTCAACACAAACCACTTTTACTTTTTTTTTTTTTTTTTCCTTTCAAGCAGGAAACATGAAGTATCTCACAGTTCAAAAGGTCTAGGCAGAATTAGATGGTGCCTTTCAAAAGATAAATAAATAAAATAAGCCCTGTCTTCTGAAACTTTTAGTTGTACTTAATCCAAATGGAAATCTAAAATGGCTGGGATTGCTCTGTCCAACTATTCTCAGGGGTCTGTAGGATTGCTCTGAGACACAGAAAATATTTTCTTGATGCTTCCAAAATGAGGAGGATGAAAACTTGCCTGGGTTCAATGCCCACAGAATTTATACCACCACAGTGAACATGAATCTATCAAAGCACCATCTGCAAACAACATAACCATACAAGGAAACACCAATATAACTTCAGATGGCTTCCACTAGTCTACTGCATCTCTCTCTTTCCTGAGGAACATTCAGCTCCCCAAACTACTATTCCTAAGTAATCTGGAATTTAGATTTCACTTCCTTATAAAGCAAAAATTGTTCTTTGATTTAAATCACCACTACAAATCCAAAACCAAGTCATGTCTGATAAACCATTCTAAGTGAGAGAGGGATGGAATTGGCTAAATCTAAGTGTGTAAAGGATTGTATAGGTTAGAAAAGAATCAGGAATGGAGCTCACTGTACAGATAAATCATTGGGAGTTTAAATGAGGGGTGAGGACATCTACAAAAAGTTAATCTATCTCTCAGGCAAATAGCCATGGTGAGAGTTGAGGAAAAAGATGGCAATGATGAGAATAAAACAAAACAAAAACTAAGATCCTCTTTTGCTGGAAACATCAAAAATGAGAAGACTCTACGCGATGCCTTTGAGTATGGAGCCCAGTTAAGAAACTGCATGTCTATGGTCTCAGCAGTTGGGAAGTAGCCCATTGTAATATGGGCAGGTAACAGGAATGTTCTAAATGTTGAGCAGAAAACTTACCCTCATCATCAAGTACCCCAAATTATGTTGTGAAATGCAAAACCTAACAGTGGTGGCAAGGGAAAGGGGCAACAAAAGAAATAGCACACTTTACTGAGTTCATATTAAATTGTGCATTTTGTTCATTATTCTCCCTTCTGGATTCCTATGCTCAAAGAACATGCTCACCACCTGGTCACAGCCCAATATGATAAAATTTAGAATCTTGGCTTTTTGCCTAAAACAGGACGGAGCATAAATATGCAAAACATGCAAAAGGAAGATAGTGTCCTTTGTATACTCTCCAGTTGTTAAATGTTTCATTAAGATTTATAAAAAATAAAATAGATAAAATGGAAATCTCTCATACCCAAATACTTGCCTATCCATGCCAATTCTACTTTCAAGATAAATTTATTTTCATTTCCCTTCTTTTCCATTTTCATGTCCATTTTCCAAATTCAGGTTTTCACTCTTCTTCTGAATTATTGCTTCTTGCTAATAAACCTTGGTCTTCAATTGAGCCTACATCTTGCTACCAAAAGACTATCTGAAATTCTCATCTGATGTCCTCCTTCTCAAAACTTATTGTGTGCTACCATTGAGAAACAGAATTATGAACTCATCTTCTTGCGTTATGAAAGCCAAGGGAAAATTCACTCCCCACAAATGAAACTTGACCTGTCTTCCCAGTCTGATATGTATATTATTAATGTCATGTTGCCATTGTTCTCTAGAGGGCAACATTCAGTTGCTATTTGCATCATTATTATTTAGTCCTTATATAGCACATTCATTTTTTATTAGGTTTAAAAGGTCAGTCATGATCTAAGTTTCTCCCCCTCTTGTTACCTGAACTCAGTGAAGACATTTGTTTATTTTTCTGTACCTGAAGAACCCCACGCTGAATGGAAAACTGTTCACTAAGGATATTTCAAGGTTACAAATCTTTTAGTTCCTGTTGATTTATATGTTGAAGTGTGATGCACTGTGTCTTCCTCTATTCAGCCTGCAGTTCACATCTTCAGCCAGGCACTACCAGTCTCTTTCAGATCACTGTTCAGAGCAGATAGGAGAAATAGTTCTCCCCTTTAGGCAGTGCATTAAAGCATTACTTTCAAGAGGAGAGGAGAATTTGGCTCCTTTTCACTAGGTGCAGTTACATAATAAAGAGCTCTCGTGGCATAGTGGATAAAGCGTTGGCTGCTAACCAGAGAGTGGGCAGTTCAAATCCACCAGCTGCTATGTGGGAGGAAGATGAGGCAATCTATTTCCATAAAGATTTACAGCCTTGGAAACCCAGTGGGGGTCACTATGAGTAGGAATCCACTTGATAGTAGTAGGCTTTAGTAACCTAATGCTGACACTCATATGTTGCCTAGAAAATAATCTTTAAAGTACTGGTAACCAAGTGGCTTCCATTTTTAATGCATTAGTAGCCAAGCTTTTATGAGTCCTTGCCTTTCTATGTCCTGCTGCCTTAATCACACCCAGTCATGCAATCAAAGGGATGTAGACCTGGAAACATTTTAGGAATTCTTGCCACAGTTCAGAGAGGTCTGTTTCCTAAAAATATGGCAGGATGATTTGTCTTCTCTTCCACACTCCTCCCAAAGCCCCTTCCATTTGGCCACCATTTCAGACCCTGTTGAGAATGGAGGCCAGGCCTAAGTTCTTAGTCAGATAAACCCCTTAACTCCAACTGATCCAGTTGATGCCAACACTGACCCCTCTTGTTGTTTTTAGACACCATCAAGTTGGCCTCTCCCTCATGGTGACCCCTGGTACAATGAGATCAAACTGCTGCATTCCATCGGGTTTTTATTAACAGATATTTGAAAGTAGGTCACCAAGCCTTTCTCCTTAGTCTGTCTAAATGTGGAAGAACCACTGAAACCTGTTTAGCATCATAGCAACACAAAGTGTCCACTGACATATGGGTGGTGGCTGCACATGAGGTACATGGACAGGTGTTGAATATGATCTCCTGCATGGAAGGTGAGAATTCCACTACTGAATCACCAAAGCTCCCTGTTACCCTGCCTGTTGTTTCTTGTTAGTTGCTGTCCACTCAATACTGATTCATGGTAACCTCATGTGTGCAGAGTAGAACTACTCCATAGTGTTTTCAAGGCTGTTACCTTTTTTGGGAAATAGAGAACAAGAACTGTCTTCTGAGGAGCCTCTGTGTGGGTTTGAACCATGAATCTTTCAGCTAGTAGTCAAGTATTTAACAATTTGTGTGACCTGACCCAGTAATTCCTAGTAATTGTTAACTAAGATACCCCTTCTTTGACCACTAACTGTCAGTGTTCCATAGAAGAACTCTGAGTGAGGTCACCATGGGGCTTGCCAGCTATGCCTACTTTTCCAAATAAAGAAATTTATATTTTAAGACAGGAAGCTTATCATGGGGCAGAGACTGTAGATAGAATTGATGATGATTTTAAGAATATCAAACATGACTAAGACATGGCTGAGTGTTCCTGTCTGCATCAAAATGACTACAACTTTATATTTAAGTTCTAAATTTGAAAATCAGCTAATTAACACAGTTCACACCTATCACAAATTCAAGCCCTTTCAGTCCCTGTTCCATATCTCTATTCTTATCCTGGTCCTATGGGCTCTGATAGCAGAGTGCCTAAGGCACTTCACTGCTAAACAGAAGGCTGGCAGTACAAACCCACCAGCCACTCCTCAGAAGGAAGGTTGGGCAATCTACTTCAGTAGTGATACCACCTTGGAAACCCCAGGAGGGGTTGCTAGGAGTCGGGTCTGACTCAACGGCACATAACAACAACATCCTAGTCCTTACAGTCCTTATACTCATGTTTGTTTTTTGGAGCTCCTAGCCATCTCTTTCTATTCTGCTCACCCTCAACACCATTCTATATTCACATCAAGGTTTTACCTGGGTAGTGGTGGGGCTCCAGTAAGATGGTGGAATAGGCAGACAAACTACACAGACCCTCTTTAACAAAGAAAAGAGGAACCAACTAACACAGATATAGAAAATAATCCTGAAGCCCTGAACTTTGAAAGGAAGGATATAGAAGTGGACTCAACTCCAACTAGTAGAAGAAGCCCTTTCAGTCCCTGTTCCATATCTCTATTCTATGCATGAAAACAGCAAAAAGGAGACATATGGAGCTATGGACTGTCAGCTATCTTGACAGCATGTACAGTTCGGATATTTCCAAGTGGTGTTGCTATTGTTGTTATGTGCCATTGAGTCGGACCCAATTCTTAGAGACCCCTCCTTGGGTTTCTGAGGCAGAATCACTATGGAAGTAGATTGCCCCATCTTCCTTCCAAGGAGTAGCTGGTGGGTTTGAACTGCCGGCCTTCTGGTTAGCAGTCAAGTGCTTTAGGCACTATGCTACCAGAGCTCCTAGTGGTGTTAGGACCTAAGAATTAACCTAAACATTGTCCTGGCTAGCTAGCACCTGCACAGAGGACTGCCCTGGTGGGCAGTGAATAAAAAGGGAAACAGAAAAGGAGACAAACTGAGCTGTGGACTTTTGGCTGTCTGGAGGGTGCAGCCATTTTGAATATTAACAAGCAGTTTGACCATTTTGATTATTTAAAATGACAATGTTCTCTCATATTCCAGGGACCTAAGAATAGGCTCCACTTGCCAGGGACAGCAAGGACATACCAGACACTGAGAACAGGAATATTCCCCTTCTTATACCCAACACCCTCTTGGTGAATGGAGGTGCAGACATCCTTCATTCTCATCTACCTACTGGGCTGGCAAGGATCCCATCCCAGTCTGTGTGCTCTGACAGAGTGTGAGTGCTCTGGCCCACCCTGCCCAATTATTTATTTATTTAGTCTGCTTTAAAATTATTATTTTCTTGTTGTCCTTTTCATTATTATTCTTTCATCTTCTCTTCCCAGGTTCTAGTTTTTGGCATTTTCTCTCTTCCTTTTTCCTGGTCCCCATTTTTTTTTTTTTTTTTTTTCGCATTTTTCCCTTCATAATTCTCCTACTCTAATTCTTTTCTCTTATTCTGTCTTCCCCAGATATTGTGAGCCCCCCTTTTTTTCTATTCATATTTCTTTTGACTTCTTAAAGTATTTCTTTAAATATTTTCTCTCATTTATTGCCTTTCTTCTTTTTTTCCCTCTCTTTTTGGTGCTTGTTCCTGAGTGTTTGCATGGTGTGCATTTTTTTGTCCTCTTGCTTTTACTTTTTTGATGGCTTTTTTATTGTGTCTTTGTCTAACTGGGTGGGAGACAGCAACTATGCCTATACAACCCAACCACACCTGTACCTCCTGCAGCTCCATTTACTGATACAGGGCCACTACTTCATTCTGCACCAATAAGAGCCTGGCTCACAGTTAACTTCTCTTCACAAACAGTTAACAAGATCTATGAAGCCACTCTCATTCTCTATCACACCCACCAGGAGAGAGGTGGTGAGTGCATAAGTGCTGCCAATTAATGAACAGAGGAGACAGTACCCTGCTTACTCAGATACATCCAAAAAAAAAAAAAAAAAAAAAAAAAAAAAAATCTTGGGAGAATCACTCCAACACACAATCACCAATTAAATATATATGCAACAAAGTCACAGTGTCTCAGAGATAACAAACCATCACAGTCCACACAAAGAAGCATGATAAAGTGGTAGAAACAAGAAAGCAGGATACAGACCCAGAGCACATCCCTGAGGAAGAAGCAGCACTAAAACTCCCTAGTAAGGAATTAAAAAGAATTATATTTAGATACCTTCAACAGATTGAGAGACAGATCAAGGAAAACACTGCCAAAATTGAGGAAAACACAGACAAAACCCTAGAAAATTTTCAGAATAAAATACAAGAACAAAATGACAAAATAAATGAAAAATTAGAAATGATACAAAATCTACAGATAGAAATCCAGAAGATTAATACTAACTTGTCAGAAATAGATAACACATCGAAAGGGCAAAGGAGTGGAATTGAGTCAATGGAAGAGAGAATTAATGAGATTGAAGACAAATATCTCAATACTTTTTGGAAAGGGATCAATCAGAAAAAAAAGCAAAATAAAAGAAAGAAACCATAAGGTTCATATGGGATACCATCAAAAGGAATAATCTACATGTCATTGGAATTCCAGAACAGGAAGAGAAAAATAAAACCACTGAGAAAATTGTCCAAAATTTGTAGGAAGAGAATTTCCCTGATATGATGAAAGATGAGAGTATATCCATTCAGGAAGTACAATGAATAGGATAGACACCAAAAGAAAATTACCAAGGTATATCATCATCAAACACACCAAAATCAAAGACAAAGAATCCTAAAAGCAGGATGGAAAAACAAAAAGTTACCTACAAAACACAACCAATAAGAATAAGCTCTGATTTCTCAGCAGAAAGAAACCATGCAAGCAAGAAGGCAATGGAATGGTATATATAAAACTGTGAAAGAGAAATATTTCCAAGAATTATACACCCAGCAAAATTGCCCCTCAGATATGATGGTGAAATTAGGAGATGTCCAAATAAGCAGAAACTAAGGGAATTTATTAAAACAGACAAATCTTACAAGAGATACTAAAAGGAGTCCTTTGGACACAGAAACAATAATAGCAAACAACAACTGACCATTAATACACATGATGATATAACCCAGAAACCAACCCAGTTATGGAAGTATCCAAAGTAAAATAAGCTTACAAGATTGTAAAGAAAGAACCAGAGACATCAACTGGAAAATGAGGACAACTACAAAACAAAAAGAGGAAAAAATAGTGTAGTTACAAAACTTGTATATGGTGAGGAAGTCAAGAGAGTTGCAAGATAGAATGGATTGTTCTAAACTTGGGGAGAAAATTATAAATCACAGGGTGACTTCAAAAATATGATAAATTTTCACATCACAATACAAAAGAGGACAAGCACAAATACTTAGGAAATACTAAAACAACAACAACAGAGAAAATGATAACACAATTCATAAACAAATTGAGTTTAGCACAGAAAATTATATGGGACAAAAACAACAGGAACACCATAAAAAAAAAAAAAAAAAAAGAAAATGACAACAACAAATTCATACTTGTCAATAATTACACTGAATCTCAATGGATTAAATCCACAACTCAAGAGACAGAGAATTGCAGATGCGAAATAAAACATAACCCATCAATATGCTGTCTACAAGAGACACGTCTTAGAGAGAAAG
>NW_006921768.1:6589651-6595358 GCF_000298275.1 Orycteropus afer afer
TAAAGGATCAATCAAACAAGAAAATATAACCATAATAAATAAAGATATAGCCATAATAAATAAATAAATATGAACCCAATGAAAGAACCCCAAAATACAGAAATCAGACTTTAACAGAATTGAAAAGACAAATAGATGACTTCACAGTCCTGGTAGGAGACTTTAATACAGCATTCTCAGTGAAACATAGAACAATTGGAAAGAAACTCAACAAATGCACAGAGAACTAAACAATACAATCCATCAACTTGACCTTATAGACATCAACAGAGCACTTCACACAACAACAGCACAATATATATTCTTTTACAGTACACATGGAACATTCTCCAGGATAGACCACATGCTAGGCCATAAAGCGAGCCTTAATAAATTTAAAAACATTGAAATACTGCAAAGCATCTTTGCAGATTGCAATGCTATACAATTAGTAATCAACAATAGAAAGATCAACAGAAAAAGAGGAAACACATGGAAATTGAACAACACCCATCTTGGGAATGATTGGGTAAAAGAAGAAATAAAAAATTAAATAAAAAAATTCCTTGAATCAAATGAGAATGAAACACAACATGCCAAAATATTTGGGACCCAGAAAAAAACAGTGATCAGAGGCCAATTCATAGCAATAAATGCACACATCAAAAAAGAAGAAAGAGCCAAAATCGACACTTTAAACCAATATCTCCAACAATTAGGAAAAGAGCACCAAGAAAAGCCCAGAGTCACCAGAAGAAAGGAAATAATAAAGATTTGAGCAGAAATCAATGAAACAGAAAATAGGAAGACAATAGAAAAATCAACAAGACTAGAAAGTCAGTTTTTGAAAAGATTAATACAACTGACAGACCACTAGCAAATTAAACAAAGGAAAAGAGGGAGAGAATACAAATAACACAAATAAGAAACAAATCGTGTGACATAACAACAGAACCAACAGAAATAAAAAGGATAATATCAGGATACTATGAAGAACCACACTCCAACAAATTTGAAAATTCAGAAGAAATGGACAGATTTTTAGAAACACACTACTTACATAAACTAACACAGACTGAAGAGGAAAAGTTGAACAGACCCATAGCAAAAGAAGATATTGAACATGTCATAAAAAAAATGGCCAACAAAAAAATCCTGGCCCAGATAGTTTCACTGGAGAATTCTACAAAATATTCAGAGAATAACTGACACCAATCTTATTCAAACTATTCCAGAACACAGAAGGATGGAATCATCCCAAATTCATTTTATGAAGCAAGCATAACCTTGATACCAAAACAAGACAAAGACATCACTCAAAAGGAAAACTACAGACCAATATCTCTCATGAATATAGACACAAAAATCTTACAAAATTCTAGCCAATAGACTCCAACAACATATCAAAAAAAATAATTCATTATGACCAAGTGGGGTTCATATCAGGTATACAAGGATGGTTCAACATTAGAAAAACAATCAATGTCATCTATCATATAAATAAAACAAAGGAAAAGAACCACATGATCATATCAATTGATGCAGAGAAGGCATTTGATAAAATCCAACATCCATTCCTGATCAAAACTCTCAGCAAAATAGGAATAGAAGGGACATTCTTCAGCATAATAATGGACACATATAGAAAACCAACAGCCAACATTATTCTCAATGGAAAGAGACTGAACCATTCCCCTTGCAAACAGAAACCAGACAGGATCCCCTCTACCACTGCTTCTATTCAACATTGTACTGGAAGTTCCAGCCAGGGCAATAAGGCAAGAAAGGGAAATCAAAGACATCCAAACAGGTAAGGAAGAAGGCAAAATATCCCTATCGCTGATGATATGATCCTATACCTAGAAAACCCAAGAGACTTAGTAAAAAATCTACTGGAACTAATTGAGAGATTTAGCATCATGGCAGGATACAAGATCAATATCCAAAAATCAGCTGGATTCCTCTACACCAGCAAAGAGATTGCTGAAAAAGAAATAAGGAAATCAATACCATTTACAACAGCTACCAAAAAAATAAAATACCTAGGAATAAATCTTACCAGGGACACAAAGGACCTATACAAAGGAAACTATAAAAAACTATTTCAAGAAACCATAACAGATCTACATAAATGGAGGAACATCCCATGCTCATGGATAGGAAGATTGAACATTGTCAAAATGTAAATTCTACCCAAAGCAAATTACATATTCAATGTAACCCCAATCCAGATCCCATCAACATTCTTCAAGGATATGGAAAAACCAATCACTAACTTTATATGGAAAGGAAAGAGACCTCAGCCACAGTAGTCAAAACTGTGTGGTATTGGTACAACAACAGACACATAAACCAATGGAATAGAATTGAGAACCCAGAAATAGATCCTTCGACCTATGGTCACCTGTTCTTTGACAAAGGACTGAAATCCATTAAATGGGGATGAGATTGTTTCACAAATGGTTCTGGCAAAACTGGACATCCATTTGCAAAAACATGAGAGTAGATCTGTGCCTCACACTATAAACAAAAACGAACTCCAGATGGATCAAAGACTTAAATGTGAAACCTAAAGGAGCTCTGGTAGCATAGTGCCTAAGGCACTTGACTGCTAACCAGAAGGCTGGCGGTTCAAACCCACCAGCCACTCCTCGGAAGGAAGACTGGGCAATCTACTTCCGTAGTGATACTTTCTGGGAAACCCAAGGAGGGGTTGCTATGAGTCGGGTCTGACTCGATGGCACATAACAACAACAAGAGTATAAAGTTTCTCAAGGAAAAACTAGGGGCAAATTAGGGGTCCTAATGTATGGCATAAACAGACTGTCAAGCATAACCCAAAATGCACAAACAGCAGAAGAGAAACTAGATGGATGGGACCTTTTAAAAATTAAATATGTATATGCTTCCAAAGACTTCCCCAAAAGAGTCAAAAGAGAACCTACAGATTGGGAAGAAAGTATTTGGCAATGACATATCTGGCAAGGGTCTTATCTACAGTATATATAGAAAACTCCAACACCTCAATAACAAAAAGACAAATAATCCAATAAAAAAAAAATGGGCAGAAGACATGAATAGACACTTCACCAAAGAGGATATTGAAGTGGCCAACAAACATATGAAGGAATATACACAACCATTAACCATTAGAGAGATGCAAATCAAAACAACAATGAGATATCATCTTGCCCCTGCACTAGTAGCAAAGTTCAACAAGACAGAAAACAACAAATGCTGATGAGGATGTGGAGAGATTCGAACTCTTATCCACTGCTGGTGGGACTGTCAAATATCACCACTGTGGAAAGCAGAATAGCAATTCCTTAAGAAGTTGGAATTAGAAATACCATTTGACCCAGCAATTCCATTGCTAGGTAATATCCTAAAGAAGTGAGAACCAGAACAAGAACAGATATATGCACACCCATGTTCATCACAGAACTATTTACAATAGCAAAAATATGGAAAAACATAGGTGGCCATCAACAAAAAAATGGATAATCAAACTATGGTACATACACACAATGGAATATTATACAACCCTGAAGAATAACGTAGAATCTGCAAAACACCGCATAAAATGGATGAACTTGAAGGACGTTATGCTGAGTGAAATAAGTCCATCACAGAAGAACAAATATTGTATTAGTCTGTTATTGTAAAAGGTCAAGGAAACATTTATTACATGGCAGGAAGGGGGAGGAGTGCATGGGAAGGAAGGACAAAGGGAAGAGGTAACCATGGGGAGGAAGTGGGAAGAGAGCTGTTGTATTGCAGGAAATTGCAGTCAATGTCATGAGATAAAGTATATGTAAACTGCTGTATGGAAAATGAATTCGCTCTGTAAACTTTCACCCAAATCACAATAAACCATTAAAAGGAAAAAAAAAAAAAAAGATTGTATCCGAAGTGAAATCCAACTCTTCCTCAGTGACATTTTCTCCCCTCTTCCCCTCTCCTCTCCTCCTCTCTGAAGTGGAAGCTGAGGCATATATTCCTCAAGGACTTCCCTAGCACTTCTAAATAGTTGCTTCTTCCTCCTTTGTTTTTCATGTCAGTTAACAAGTCTGATTATTATATACTGCCTGTTGCTGGGATTTACTTACTGCCCTTTTGATCCTCAATTGGAAGATTTTGTCACATGGCTTAAAGTTTTGAACTCCACCCCTATTGCCACCATTATCTTGAATGCCTTAAATATCCAGGGGATGATTTAGCCAACCATAGAGTATTACTGGGGCCCTGGTGGCATAGTGCCTAAGGCACTTGACTATTAACCAGAAGGCTGGCGGTTCAAGCCCATCAGCCACTCCTCGGAAGGAAGGTTGGGCAATCTACTTCTGTAGTGGTACTGCCTCGGAAACCCAAGGAGGGGTTGCTATGAGTCAGGTCTGACTCGACGGCACAGAACAACAACAACAACAACAGAGTATTACTTGTTTTTTTTTTTAATTTCTTTCAGCCACAATCACATGACCATATTCTAAACCTTGTCATCACCCAAAACTGCTTTCTGTCCTATACTTTAAGCTTCATTCACTCACTCCCTTCCTCTCCTATATCTTAGAGCTCAATAGTCCACCCTCAAGCCACCTTCACTTGTTATACTTAGCCCTCCTTCAAGTCATTCTCCCATATACTCTTCTGCCATCTTGAGACCACCAGTTCCAAGACACCTCCCCTTTCTCCCTTTTCTCCCATTCTATAGGTGATGGCTTCATTTTAATGACCTTCTTAAAATTATCATCAACTTCATTTTTCTTGTAAAAATTTAGCTTTAGACGAATCCATCCGTTAGACTTTTCTCATCATAGAACTCCATTGGTAAATCTTGCTAAAGAATATGAAAACTTAAAATGTACAGTGTGCCACTTTTGAGCTCCCAGTAAGCACTGAACATGTAATCAGAAGCTGTTTTGCTACATTAGTTCCACATGTTGTTTTCAAAAGTTAACTAATTTTATTTCAAGTTGGCTGAACTTAAATGAGCAACTTACCTCTTTGTTGACTTTCACAAACACTGTTTGTGAAGCATTTTAAACCATAGTTAAGTATAGTTTTCCTGTCTGAAAACTGAGATATGCCTTGCTATATCTGACATAGTTAGACCAAGAATAATAAATGCAATTATTTTACATGCCACCTTCTTGGCATGCCGGCAACCCCTATTTATTGGCCACTCCTCGGAAGGAAGGTTGGACATTCCTACTTCCGTAGTGATACTGCCTCGGAAACCCAAGGAGGGGTCGCTATGAGTCAGGGCTGACTCAACGGCACATAACAACAACAACAACAACAACAGAAACATGCTTCATAGTTTGGGTAGCAGGATTTATAGGAGGGTTAAAAAAAAAAAAAAAAAGCAGATATTTTACTTTCTCTAATCATTGCCTAGCTAACATCTATTTAAGCTTCAGATTTCAGCTTAAACATAACTTCTTCAAAGACTGTCCTACCACCGGACGTTATTAGATCTTCTTGCTCTAGCTATCATAATTTTTAAATAGTCTCTCTTCTCCACTAGAAGGAGCCCTGGTATGCAGAGGTTAAGTGCTAAGCTGCTAACCAAAAGGTCAGTGGTTCAAATATACCAGATTCTCCACAAGAGTAAGTTATGGGTGTCTGTTTCCTTAAATATTATAGCCTTGGAAACCCTATGGGACTGTTCTACTCTGTTCTATAGGGTTTTCATGTTGTTGCTGTTGTTGTTTGCTGTCGAGTCGGC
>NW_006921768.1:6595618-6600476 GCF_000298275.1 Orycteropus afer afer
AATCTACTTCCGTAGTGATACTGCCTCGGAAACCCAAGGAGGGGTCACTATGAGTTGGGTCCAACTCGACGGCACATAATAACAACAACAACATTGTGTTCATCACTGTAGCCTGTGTCGAGGATAGAGTCTGGCACATAGTAAGTGAACAAAAAATATTTGTTGAATAAACTGTGTGGTACCAACTAATATGCTCAAATCTGTTCTTTGCATGTTTTTCCTCTTCTGGTCAAACGAGACCACTTGGTGTTCCCCCAAAGGCTCTATGTTTCCCTCCTTCCACATGATTAGACTTAAAATGGGTTGGAATGATCCCTTCAAACACAAACCCAAAATACCTACTTTCCAGTATGTGTTCTTGAACATCCACTTCCAATTCTACTTCTCTAGGAAGCATTTCCTGATCTTCTTTTCTCATTGGAACTCATGAACACTTTATTACTTCCTTTTATGTATTTTTAGAACTGGAAGGGACCTTAAATTTGATGTGGTCAACTTCCTAATTCAACATATGAGAAAATTAAAAAAACACAACAATTGCTGTGGTGTTGGATCTGACTTATGGTGACCCCTCCTTGGGTTTCCAAGGCAGTATCACTGAGGAAGTAGATTGCACAACCTTCCTTCTGGAGAGTAGCTGGTGGGTTTGAACCGCCAGCCTTCTGGTTAGCAGTCAAATGCCTTGGGCACTACGCCATCAGAGTTCCCATGAGAAAATAGAAGGCCCAATGAATTTAGAGCCTTTCCCAAAGTGACTCTGCTCAGTGCAATACCTGAGCAAAGAAATTAATCTCCTGTGTGCTTTCTACTATGCAATGTCACAGTACTAAAGTTGATGGCCAACTGTGCCACTCTCAGCTTACAGTTCCAACTCATCTGGTGGATGTGTGGATATGCCAGAAAACATAGGTGATTTATTGTGATCACAGTATGGCTGCTTAGAATTTTAAAAATGCTGTTGTACTTTTGTGAAAGGAATACAACTACTCAATTGTTTTTTTTTTTTTTCAGTAACTTAGGATATTCATGTATCAGAAACATTTGCAGTACCATGCATCTGTATTAGTGATTATAATGTTCAGAGGGTATTTCTCACCTTCATGTAACTTGAATACATTCACCCTGACTCTAGACCAAAAAAAAAAAGGACTTTAAAGCTGAATCCATCATAGTAATATTAATCTCCAAAGAGATGGTTTTATGAGTCTCTAAACCAGAATCTACAACCGAAATTATTTTCTAAACAAAACTACAGTTTTTATGGCAGAGACATTTTAGCAAAGGTTGAAGAAGCATTTCTATTGGCAGTATATTTTCTCCCTGACCACTGCAGTGCTTTTTTAGTTCCCCTTCCCACTCCACTGCCCGATATCTTTTTGGTTTAACCCATTAACATGGTTTGTGGTTGATGGGTCAGTTATTAGTAAAGATTTATTCAGAACCCCTTACAAAAGGGAACATGATAACAGCAGTCAATGTTGTATTCCTCTAAAAACTCTAAAATGGTCTGGCTTTATTTTCTGAACTTCTTAGTATAAACCTTGTATGTTTTTCCTTATTAACTTATTCCTTATTAACATCTGCCAGAATTCTACTCATTTTTCACATCCCAGCTAAATTCACAGCAGCCTCAGAAGAATTCCCATTCCCATCAGTCAGCAGTGATTGCTCCATCTGCTGGACCCTATGAGATGAATACACCTTTGCACCAGAAGCAGCAGGATAGACATAAGCACTTGGAGATTGCTGCAACCTGTTTTTACTGCTACCTGATTTTGCTGGAATACTAAGTAGAAGAAAAATAATAATAAAAAAAATCTGCTGATGTTGTGTGACCAACATTCTAAGATAGGGATAGTTCACAGGCTGGATCTTTCTAATCTAGTTAGCAACTAACTGGTAATAGATGAAGGATTTTCCTAAAACTTAAAAATTGGATTTCCTAAAAACATCCCCGATAACAAACAAGACAAGGTAAGGATTATTTCTCCAGAAGTTGAAAGGGAAGTGATGTTATCGTGTGAAAGGGGAAGGGGAATATATGAGAGAAAATTAAAAAGCAGTTGCCCTTGAGTTGATTCCAACTCACAGAGATCCCATGTGTGTCTGAGTAGAACTGCTCTATAGGAGCTCTGGTGGTTTAGTGGGTAAGGCATTTGGCTGCTAACAAAAAGTTTGGTGGTTTAAACCCACCAGCTGCTCCATGGAAAAATGACGAGGAACTCTGCTTCTATAAAAATTTACAGCCTTGGAAACCCCATGGGAGTTGCTATGAGTCAGAATCTACTTGATGGCAGTGAGTTTGGTTTGTTTTTTAAAATAGAATTTCAGTAGCTGATTTTTTGGAAGTAGATTATCCAGCCTTTTCCCCAGATGCCTCTTGGTGGACTTAAACTTCCAACCTTTTGGTTAACAGCTTAATGTGTTAAACAGAGACTCCTAGGAAAAAATTAAAAATGTACTAAATGCTTACTGCTGGGTTCTCAATTCTATTCCATTGGTCTATATGTCTGTCACCAATACCAGGCACTTTTGACTACTGTGGCTGTATAGTAGGTTTTGAGATCCAGCAGTGTGAGACCTCCTTTGTTGTTCTTCTTCAATAGGGCTTTGCTTATCCGAGGTCCCTTTCCTTTCCATATAAAGTGTGTGATTGTTTTTCCATATCCTTAAAGAATGCTGATGGGATCTGGATTGGAATTGCATTGAATGTATAGATTGCTTTGGGTTGAACTGACATTTTCACAATGTTCAATCTTCCTATCCACGAGTATGTATGTAGATCTTATTCCATTTATGTAGATCTCTTATGGTTTCTTGAAGTAGTTTTTTACAGTTTTCTTTGTATAGGTCGTCTGTGTCCCTGGTAAGATTTATTCCCAAGTATTTTATTTTTTTTGGTAGCTATCGTAAATGGTATTGATTTCCTTATTTGTTTTTCGGCAATCTCTTTGCTGGTGTAGAAGAATCCAACTGATTTTTGGATGTTGATCTTGTATCCTACCATGATGCTAAATCTCTCAATTAGTTCCAGTAGAGTTTTTTGACTGAGTCTCTTGGGTTTTCTAGGTTTAGGATCATATCAACAGCAAATAGGGATAGTTTGACTTCTTCCTTACCAATTTGGATGCCTTTGATTTCCCTTTCTTGCCTTATAGCTCTGGCTAGGACTTCCAATACAATGTTGAATAGAAGTGGTGATGGAGGGGATCCTTGTCTGGTGTCTGTTCTCAAGAAGAATGATTTTAGTCTCTCTCCATTAAGTATAATGGTTGCTGTTGGTTTTGCATAGATGCTCTTTATGATGTTGAGGAATGTCCATTCTATCCTTATTTTGCTGAAAGTTTTGATCAGGAATGGGTATTGGATTTTATCAAATGCCTTTTCTGCATCAATTAATACAATCATGTGGCTCTTCTCCTTTGTTTTATTTATGTGGTGGATGACATTGATTGCTTTTCTAATGTTGAACCATCCTTGCATACCTGCTATGAACCCCCTTGGTCATAATAAATGATTTTCTTGATATGTTGTTGTAGTCTATTGGCTAAGATTTTGTTCAAGATTTTTGCTTCTATATTCATGAGGGATAATTGGTCTGTAGTTTTCCTTTTGAGTAATGTCTTTGCCTGGTTTTGGTATCAAGGTTATGCTTGCTTCATAAAATGAGTTAGGGAGGATTCCATCCTTTTCTATGTTTTGGAGTAGTTTTTGAGTAGAAATGGTGTCAGTTCTTCTCTGAATGTTTTGTAGAATTCTCTGGTAAAACTGTTTGGACCAAGACTTTTTTTGTTGTTGGTAATTTTTTGATGACCTATTCAATTTCTTTTTTTGTTATGGATCTGTTCAACTTTTCCACATCAGTCTGTGTTGGTTTAGGTAAGTGTTGTGTTTCTAGAAATCTGTCCATTTCTTCCAGATTTTCAAATTTGTTGGAGTACAGTTCTTCATAGTATCCTGATATCATTCTTTTTTATCAATTGGTTCTGTTGCGATGTCACCCATTTTGTTTCTTATTCATGTTATTTGTATTCTCTCCCTCCTTTCCTTTTTCAAATTTGACAGTGGTTTGTCAATTTTATTGATATTTCAAAAAGCCAACTTCTGGTCTTGTTGATTTTTCCCTATTGCCTTTCTATTTTCTGTTTAATTGATTTCTGCTTGAATCTTGATTATTTTCTTTCTTCTGGTGACTGTAGGCTTTTTTTGCTGTTCTTTTTCTAATTTTTGGAGATGTTGGTTTGAAGTGTTGATTTTGGCTCTTTCTTCCTTTTTGATGTGTGCAGTTATTGCTATAAATTGGTCTCTGATCACTGTTATTTCTGTGTCCCGAGATTTTGATATGTTGTGTTTTCATTCTCGTTTGATTCAAGGAATTTTTGAATTTCAGTTTTTATGTCTTCTCTTACCAAGTCTTTCTTCAGGAGTGTGTTGTTCAGTTTCAATGTGTTTACTCTTTTTTCTGTTGATCTTCCTATTGTTGATTTCTAATTTGATAGCATTATGATCTGAGATGATGCTTTGCAGTATTTCAATGTTTTTAAATTTATGTAGGCTTGCTCTATGGCCTAACATATGGTCTGTCATGGAAAATATTCCATGTGCACTGGAAAAGAATGTATATTTTGCTGTTGTGTGAAGTGCTTTGTAGATGTCTATAAGGTCAAGTTGGTGGATTGCATTGTTTAGCACTTCCGCATCTTTGTTGAGCTTCTCTCCAGTTGTTCTATCTTTCATTGAAAGTGGTGTTTTAAAGTCTCCCACTATGACTGTGGAGTCATCTATTTGACTTTTCAACTCTTTTAAAATCTGATTTACATATTTTGGGGCTCTTTCATTGGGTCCATAGATATTTATT
>NW_006921768.1:6602633-6607288 GCF_000298275.1 Orycteropus afer afer
AAAAGAAAAAAAGCTGAAAACTAGAACCTGGGAGGGGAAGAATAAAGAATAATAGTAAAAAGGACAAAATAAATAATAATAATAGTAGTTTTAAAACAGACAAAAACAAACAAACTAGAAAAACAGAAAAAAGGTAAAATAAATCGGGGCAGGGAGGGGCAGGGCATCCAGGCTCCATCTAAACTTGCAGACTGGGATGGAATTCCTGCTGGCCCAGAAAGTGGGTGGGAGTGAGGGATGGTCACACCTCCATTCACCAAGAGGGAGTAGAAGAGTAACAAGGGGAATGTCACATCTTTCCATTTGTCCAGGTCTGGAATGTCCTTGGAGTTCCTGGCAAGTGGAGCCTGTTTTTAAGTCCCTGGAATGTGGGAGAACACTGCCACTTTAAATATACAAAATGGTCAAGCTGCTTGTAAATACTCAAAATGGCTGCGCCCTCCAGAGAGACAAAAGTCCACAGCTCAGCCCACCTTCCTCTTCACTGCTTCCCCTTTTATTCCCTAACCACCAAAGCAGTTCTCCATGCAGTCCCTGGCTTTTGTTGTTGTTGTTATGTGCCATCGAGTCAGACTTGACTTATAGTGACCCCTCATTGGGTTTCTGAGGTAGTATCACTACAGAACTAGATTGCCAACTTTCCTTCCAAGGAGTGGCTGGTCGGTTTGAACTGCCAGCCTTCTGGTTAACAGTCAAGTGCCTTAAGCACTACACTACCAGAGCTCCTCTGGCAGGGCTGATTTTTAGGTTAATTCTTAGGTCCTACCACCACTTGACAATATCCAAGCTGTCTGTACCATCAGGATAGCTGCCAGACCACAGCTCCATATGTGTTCCTTTTTGGTGTTTTCATGCAAATTCTTCTGCTAGTAGGAGTTTAATCCACTTCTATATCTTTCCCTTCAAGGCTCAGGGGACCAGGATTATCTTCTGTGTCTGTGTTAATTGTTTCCTCTTTTCTTTGTTGAAGAGGGTCTGTGCAGTCTTTCTGCCTACTCCGCCATCTTACTAGAATTCTCTGTTATTTTATTTAATTCTTAGAATTATTCTGTGAAAAAAGTCAACTTGACCAGAGTATCTGGATTAGTTGATATTTGTATAGTCTGCTGGTCAACACAGGTAAACATCTTTCTTGTATATTTTGCCTTCAGCCAAGATCTATCTGACATCAGCAATAATATCCCTCATTCCATGTCCTCTTCTGAATCCAGCTTGAATTTCTGGCTGTTCTCTGTCAATACTACACCACACTGCCTGCATGAAGATGCACAAGGGTCTGGGCCGACAAACAGGGACAATTTGAGAGCTATTACATTTGTGAGCAGGATTTATGCAGCAGGTGTAACTCTAATTGAAAGGAACTGCAACAACACACACTTGTCAGTCAGCTGGACAAGAAAAAATTGAAAGAGCTTAACAAATTTTTAATTTCAGAAACTTTTATCATGTGGACCATACCAGATGGAATACCAGATGGAATATAAAGAATTAGCTCAATTATGTTTGTGGAAAGAGGTGATGGAGAAGTTCAATATATTCAGTCAAAACAAGGCCAGGAGGTGACTGTAGAGCAGATCATCAATTGCTCCTATGCAAGTTCAAGACGAAGCTGAAGAAAATTAAAATGAGTCCACAAGAGCCAAAATATGACATTGATTATATCCCACCTGAATTTAGTGTCCACCTGAACAGATTTGACACATTGAACACCAGTAACCAATAACCAGACGAGTTGTGATATGACATCAAGAACATCATAAATGAAAGCAAATTGTCATTAAAAAGACAGGAAAGGAAGTAAAGACCAAAATGGATGTCAGAAGTGACTCTGAAACTTGCTGTTGAATGGAGAGTAGCTAAAGTGAAAGGAAGTAATGACCAGATAAAAGAGCTGAGCAGAAGATTTCAAACAGTGGCTCAAGAAGACAAAGTAAAATAGTATAATGAAATGTGCAAAGGACTGGAGTTAGAAAACCAAAAGGGAAAAACACACTAAGCATGTCTCAATCTGAAAAAAACAAAGAAAAAATTCAAGCCTTGAGTTGCAATATAAAAGGATTCTATGGGCAGAATATTGAATGATGCAAAACAAAAAAACCTGAACTCACTACCATCGAGTCAATTCCGACTCATAGTGACCCTCTTTGGGTTTCCAAGGCAGTAGTAAATCTTTATGGAAGTAGATTGCCCAGTCTTCCTTCTGTGGAGTGGCTGGTGGGTTTGAACCACCAACCTTCTGGTTAGCAGTAATGATGCAGGAAAAAAAAAAAAAAAAGATGGAAGGAATATACAGAGTCACTGTATCAAATGGAATTGGTCAATGTTCAACTATTTCAGGAGGTAGCATATGATCTAGAAACAATGGGCTTGAAGTCCAAGCTGCACTGAAGGAATTGGTGAAAACAAAGCTTCAGGAATTGATGGAATACTCACTGAGATGTTTCAACAAACAGATGCAGCACTTTAGGTGCTTACTCATTTATGTCAAGAAAGTTGGAAGACAATTATCTGGCCAAGTGACTGGAAGAGATCAATATTTGTGCTCATTCCAAAGGAAGGTGATCCAACAGAATGTGAGTTATTGAACAATATCATTAATATCTCACACAAGTAAAATTTTGCTGAGGATAATTCAAAAATGGTTACAGCAGTACGCTGACAGAGAACTGCCAGAAATTCAAGCTGGATTCAGAAGAGGACATGGAATGAGGGATATCATTGCTGACATCAGATAGGTCTTGGCTGAAAGCAAAGAATACCAGAAAGATGTTTACCTGTGTTTCATTGACTGTGCAAAGGCATTCAACTGTGTGAATCATAGCAAATTGTGGATAACATTTTGAAGAATGGGAATTCCAGAACACTTAATTGTGTTCATGAGGAATTTGTATAAAGACCAAGAGGCTGTCATTTGAACAGAACAAGGGGATACCGCATAGTTTAAAATCAGGAATAGAGTGTTTCAGGGTTGTATCCTTTCACCAAATTTATTTAATCTGTATGCTGAGCAAATAATCCAAGAAGCTGGATTATATGAAGAAGAACGTGACATCAGGATTGGAGGAAGACTGACTCATTAACAACCTGCACCATGAAGACAACACAACCTTTCTTGCTGAAAGTGAAGAGGACTTGAAGCCCTTACCGAAGAAGATCAAAGATTACAGTCTTCAATATGGATTATACCTCAATATAAAGACAACAAAAATCCTCACAAATGGACCAATAAGCAATATCATAATAAATGGAGAAAAGGTTGAAGTTGTCAGGGATTTCATTTTATTTGGATCTACTATCAACACCCATAGAAGCAGCAGTCAAGAAATCAGACACCACATTGCACTAGGAAAATCTGCTGCAAAAGACCTCTTTGAAGTGTTAAGAATTAAAGATGTCTCTTTGAAGGCTAATGTGTGCCTGACTCAAGCCACGGTATTTTCTATCACCTCATATGCATGTGAAAGCTGGACAACAAATAAGGAAGACCAAAGAAGAGTTGCTTCCTTTGAATTATGGTGTTGGCAAAAATTCTGAACCATGGACTGCCAGAAGAATGAACAAATCTGTCCTGGACAAAGTGCAACTGGAATGTTCCTTGGAAGCAAGAACGGCAGACTTCATCTCACCTACGTTGGTCATCTCTGAAGGGACCATCCCCTGGAGAAGGATTTCATGCTTAGTAAAGTAGAAGGTCAGTGAAAAAGAGGCAGATCCTCAAAGAGATGAATTGACACAGTGGCTGCAATGATGGGCTCAAGTAGAACAGGATTTTGAGTATGATACATGACTGGGAAGAGTTTTGTTCTTTTGTACATAGGGTCATGATGAGTCAGAGCCAACTCAAAGGCACCTTATAACAACAACAGCCTTTGAATTTGCTTTATAACACCATAACTAATATTAAGCTAGTGCAAGCATACACAGAAACTAAAAATTAATTCTAATATAAATATAAAGTTCTGGAATTAAAAATTATTATATGAGATACCAAGTAAGATGCAGCAGAAAATAGAGTTTTACTTGATGTGATTATAACTCTAAAAGGCCTGAAATATTTGTACGAAACATTGGTTTATTATAAATGGACACTGAGCAAGTTTTACAAGAATAAGGCTAGAAGAGACTTTAGCAGGTTATTGAGCCCATCTTTCTGCTCAGGGGAAAGACTTTCTTTAAGTACATCCCAATAAACTTTTTCTCTGTGCTAAACCTCTAGAAATAAAGAGAAAGGATTCAGAAAGGCAGCATCTTGCTTTAGCAAACTATTTCTGGGTCATGTATTTTCATTGGATATGTGTGATTTAGACTCAGAAATGGAAAAAATTTCCATAGCTTGGGCAAGAATTTACTCTTTGAGGGTTGTTTCCAATCTCATGTCTGCTATTACTTGCTGTACATCTTCAGTATGTTATATGTTCTGCCATTTGTAGATTAAGCCATGGAAAACCTACAGATTCTGGAACCCAGTAGCCAGGAAACTTGGCTATAACGTGCATTCAGAGGTTGCTGACTCCCCACCACTCAGCCACCCAACCAGCAACATGAAATAGAGATGTTACCCCCTGTATTCCTGCCCAGTGCTGAATCTACGCCTGTTCAAGACCATATATACATGAGGAGTCAGTATCTGCAATAAAGCCTGTTGCCCTAAGATG
>NW_006921768.1:6612813-6620542 GCF_000298275.1 Orycteropus afer afer
AATCAGAAGGCTGGCAGTTCAAACCCACCAGCCACCCTTGGTAGGAAGATTGGGCAATCTACTTCTGTAGTGATATTGCCTCAGAAACCCAAAGAGGATTTTCTATGAGTTGGATCCTGCTTGATGGCAGTGAGTTTGTTTTTTTTCTTGACAGCTACATTTATACATGCATACACCTGTACTTCCATATTCCCTCATGTACACATCTATGCATATGCATCTACCTGTGTAATCATATCCATATTTTTTGGTTGTTATTACTGTTGTTGCAGAATTGTATATGTTATTAAAATAAAACTAAACAAAACAAAAAAAAACACTGCTGTCCAGTCAATTATGACTCATAGCGACCCCCATTGGGCTTCCGGGATGGTAAATCTTTACAGAAGTAGCTTGCTCACTCTTGCTTCCATGGAGTGGCTGGTGGGTTTGAACACCAACCTTCTGGTGTGTTATCTAAGTCAGATACCTTAGGCACTGTGCTACCAGAGCTCCAAAAGTGTTCCCTTTTTTTGTGCACTTCTTAGTGGCTTCACTTACCTTGGTCAGGTTGTGCAGACATGACTAAGGCATTTGACTGCTAACCAGAAGGCTGGTTGGTTCAAACCCATCAGCCATTCCTCAGAAGAAAGTTTGGGCAATCTACTTCTATAGTAATACCACCTCAGAAACCCAAGGAGGGGTCGCTATGAGTAGGATCTGTCTCGACAGCAGTGAGTTTGTTTGTTTGTTTGGTTTATCACCGAAAGTACCAAGTATCTACTATCTAGAAACTGACTCCCACTCATGTACTCTCTCATCCCTAGTAACCATCAAAGAACATTGCTTTCTGTATGCATAATTATTCTTGACTTTAAAGAGCTCTGGTGGTATAGTGCCGAAGGCATATGACTGCTAACTGGAAGGCTGGTGATTCAAACTCACCAGCCACTCATCGGAAGGAAGGTTGGGCAATCTACTTCCATGGTGATACTGTCTCAGAAACCCAAGGAGGGGTCACTCTGAGTCAGATTTGACTCGAGTTTGGTTTTTATAATACTAGGATCATACAATATTTCTCTTCTTGTGATTGACTTATTTCACTCAGCACAGTTTTCTCCAGATTCTTCCATGTTATAAGATGTTTTGCGATTTCTCATTATTCTTTATAGCTGCATAATACTGGTGTATGTATGTACCATATTTTGTTTATCCATTCATCCACTCATGGGCAATTAGGTTGTTTCCATCTTTTGTTATTGTGAATAATACTTCAGTGAAGATAGGTGTGTGTATATTTATTCATGTCACTTCTTTTATATTCCTTGAATATATATGAAGAATGGGATTGCTGTATCATAAGGTATTTCCATTTCTAGATTTTTGAGCAAACATCCTATAATTTTCCATGGTGGTTATACCATTTTACAATCCCACCAGCAAGGTACAAGAGTTCTGAATTCTTCACATTATGGGTAATGTTTTCTTATCCTTTCTACTACTCTCTATCTCTTGACTGGTATATTTAATCCACTTACATTCAGTGTGATTATTGATAGGTATGAGTTAATTGCAGTCATTTTGTTATATTTTTTTGTGATGTTAATGGCTTCTTTGTTCCTCTTACTTTTCTGTGCTAACTTCTTTTTGTACAATTTTCTTTTTCTACTATTTGTTTTTTGTTTCCTTTGTTTTGTTCACTGAGATTTTTTTATGTTCTTCTTTGTGTGTGTGTGTGTGTGTGTGAGTAGATTTATTAATTTTCTTTGATGTTACCCTAACATTTACCTTTGTCATCTTACCTTTAAAAGTTAAAAAAATAATAATAACAGCAAGAAGGAAATAATAAGGAAAAAAAAAAAAAAACCTCTGTTATGTCTTGAAATGGTCTTGACTTCTCCATATTGAAGTTCTATAACTATACAATTTATTCCCCCTTTTTGTTTTGCAGGTGACATCATTTACATCTTAACATCTCCAGTTCCATGTAATCAGTTTTGCAGCTTTATTTCACTTTTGTTAGATCTTTATCTGAATCAGTATTTGGGTGATGTCATGTGTCTTTATCTCAGGTTGCTGTCTGACATCATTGGTTCTCTATCTGAAGGGCTCCCCTTAATATTTCTTGTAAGGCTGGTCTGGTTTTTACAAATTCCATTGATTTCTGTTTTCTGGGAATATCTTAGTTTCACCATAATTTTTGAAAGACAGTTTTGCTGGATATATGATTCTTGGTTGGTGTTTTGATTCTCTAGTGCTGCTATAACGGAAATACCACAAATGTATGGCTTTAACAAACAAGGATTTATTCTCTTAAAGTTTAGGAGGTTAGAAGTCCCAGCTCACAGTTCCAGCTTCAGGGGCTGGGTTGAAGGCTCCTTGACCTTAGACTGGAGCTGGAGGTCTCTCTTAACTTAGGCAGCTGCTGGCTGCTGAGGCTTTCAAACCCAAGGTTGACAAGTAAAATGGCAGGGTCCCAAGATTATCAAGCAACATGGCAGGCCACTAGTGCAAGTCCAGAAACAGTTTCAAGATTGGCAGACAACATGGCAGGCCATTGAGATGAAGACTTGGTCTAATGCAGGATCAAGATGTGCCCCAAAGCTCAGAGACCTTTCTCAAAGCTTCTTCTTATGTACTGGAAGCAGACTATATCTCTAAGGCAGCTACTCAGCTGCTCACAGCGGATTCCACCATGGAGTTGATTACCTGTCTCATCATGGAGAAGAATCACTACATCCAGCTGCCCAGCCACTCATAACCAGGCCCAGCCAGGTAAACACATGACCTTAACTACCACAGTTGGCAATACTTTTCCTTCAGGAGTTTATACATGTCATCTCATTGCTTTCTTGCCTGCATGGGTTTTTTTTTTAAATGAGAAATCAGTGCGTAATCTTTTTTGGTGTCCCTTGTAAAGGATATTTTGCTTTTTTCTAAGCTGTTTTCAGATTTTTTTTTCTTTGTTTTTGGTTTTAGAAATTTTAATTATGTTATATCTTGATGAATTTTTTGGGAGTCTATCCTATATGGAGCTCTGGTGGTGTAGTGCCTAAGGCATTTGACTGCTAACCAGAAGGCTGGCAGTTCAAACCCATCAGCCACTCCTCAGAAGGAAGGTTGGGCAATCTACTTCCGTAGTGATACCACCTCAGAAACCCAAGGAGGGGTTGCCATGAGTCAGATACAACTCAACAGCAATGGGTTTGGTGTTTATCCTATATGGGGTTCACTGAGCTTCTTGAATCAAAACCTTCTTGTCTTTCACGATATTTGCTAAGGTTTTTGCAAATATTTTCAAAAGTTTTCTCTTACTAGTTTTTTTCTCCTCCTCTTCTGGGATTCCTATCATTCTTTTTCATTATGTCCCACATAACTTTTAGGATTCCTTCAGTTTTATTTTCTGATTGTTTCTCAGACACATTATTATCTAGGGCTTCATCCTCTATTTCACTGATTGTTTTTTCCATTGATTTAATTTTACTTCTGTGTGCTTTCCTTGAGTTGTCTATTTCTGATATTTTGTTGCTAATCTTCAGGTTTTCTAGTTGTTGTTTTGTATGGTTTATAATTGTCTATGTAGTTTGTTATTTTGTTCCTGTATTGTTTTCCTGAATTCTTCTAGGATTTTTCCTGTGTTTTCCCTGATCTTTTTGGGGAATCTAAATATAAGTCTTTTAAATTCCTTTTCATTTTTTCCTGAGAAAAGTTTTGTATTCCTTTATTTCCCCCCTTTATTTTGTTTTTGCCATCTTATCTTGTTTCTTCATATGATTTGTTATTGTCTGATGTCTCTAAAGCATTAAGATGCTTATTTATTTATTTATATATTTCTTTATTGCTTGTTATATTTTTTTTGTTTTGTTTTGATATATCAGGAAACTTGTTTCTTTTCTTTTAGAATGTTTTTCTTCCTTAGTATTATTTTGATTGTTGTCATATGGTGGCACTGGTCTATGTGTGACTTTAGTTGTGTCAGGTGGCTGGATGTAATTTCCTCTCACTATTGTGTATGGTTATTCAAACCCACATGTGAATTCTCTGTAGTTGGGCTCATATGTCCTCCCTTACAGAATTGAATGGAAGCAGGAAAGCAGGTATTTTCTCTGATATTAGGCAACAAATGTTTTGTGTTCAGGAACCCACCACAGCCCTAGTAAGATCATGGGATCCTTCTGGATTGGTACTAGCAGTTACTGCATCCTCTGGAGATCAGGGCAGGATGTCCCTATAGCTGCTGTGAGAGTGCTACCCAAATGAGTGGAATAGGCCCTCTGTGTGTGCATGAATTAGAGTTTTAGTAGATGGTGGGAGATCAGAGGCTTTTAATGCATGTGTACTCAGCATGTGGGAACAATCTAGGTGTAGGATGTGGGATGTTGTAGCAGGTTGGACATTAGATGAGAACACTTGGATCCCCTGTTCATCATTTGGCAGAGGTGAAGACGGTACCCATCAGGAGATGATGCCAGTGAAACTATGTGAACTCTGATGAGGTGCTTTCCAGTAGTTGAGAAAGGGATTCTCTGCCTAAGACTGTCACAACATGGTCTCGGGGCAATTTGACCATCAGTAGAGCTTTACTGTCAGCTTCTCAGATTGTCTATGAAGAACATTATTCCCGATCCCCGCTCCATATCTCACTGCTCTGGCACATCTCACTCCCCAGTCACCCAGGATCAGAAATATTTCTATGTCCATCAAGGAATTAGTTCTGATTTATATATGGAAAAAGGAGCTCTGGTGGTGTAGGGTAGGGTAAAGCATTTGGCTGCTGACTAGAAGGTCCATGTTTCAAACCCACCAGCCACTTCTTGGGAGAAAGATGAGGTAGTCTGCTTCTGTAAAGATTGACAGCCTAGGAAAGCCTATGGAGAAGATCTCCGTGTCCCAGATGGTCAATATGAGAAAGAATCAACTTGATGGCAGTGGGTTTATATGTAGAAAATACATTTTATTGCTAATACCATCCCCTTCCTCTCTGTCATGCTATTTTCCACTCTGTATTGAACATTATAATAATTATGACTTGGAAAAACAAGATATGATTCAGCTTTAACATTTCAAATGACATTATTTCCATGAGTATTGGCAGGAGTTACAATCCGTTTTCTACTCTAAGTTTTCTCAAACAACTGATTTTTCTTAATCATTTCCATGATCTAATGTTAATATAAACAGGTATTTCAGATGACATTTCACTCTGCTTCTCATCTAAGAGAGAATTTGTCACCCCTTGTGGTGCAGTGGGTAAGACATTTGGCTACTAACCAGAAGGTTGGCGGTTTATACCCACCAGCTGTTCTGCAGGAGGAAGATGAGGCAATCTACTTCTATAAAGATTTATATTCTTGGAAACCCTATGAGGGTCGTTACAAGTCAGAATCAACCTGATGGCTGTGGATTTTGGTTTGTGATCCAGGGTAGTCTCTCACCTGGGGCTCAGGCATCTACCAAGTTTAGTTTATGCCACAGACCTAATAAAGTAATCCTTGGTAAAATAAAACTAAATCACACTCCTTGCTCCTTTCCCCTCTGATTTAGGAATAAAGTGATAATGGGTTGAAGTCATTGCAAAAGATACTTGAAATATATCCTAGAAGCTAGAGAAAAGCCACAGGCAACAGCTCTTATGTATCTTTCCTGATTTACAATGTCAGATCTGAAAACACTGTGTAATGGTTTCTTTTGACCTTTCTTTTTTTTTTTTTAGAATAGCATTTATTTTAGTAACAAGATATATATATATATATTGCATTACAGCTTTAAAGGTGAAGTCCAAGGTTGATGATATTTATTTTTTTAATTTATGCACTGATTACTACCCTGATAATGTCATCCTCCAAGATCTCTGAATTTCTCACAAAAGGAATGGCCAGGCAATAAGTCCAGAATTATACACTTCATCCATTGTTTAGACCAATATTCAAAATAATGTGCCAAAGGAGTTGTGCTGGTTAAGTTTGTGTGTCAACTTGGCTGGGCCTTGTTGAGTGGCTGGGCAGCTAGATATAGCATTCCCCATGATGAGACTGGTAATCAACTCCACGGTGGAATCTACTGTGAGTAGCTGAGTAGCTGCCTTAGAGATGTGGTGTCCTGTATATAAGGAGAAATTTGGGGAACAGTCTCTAGCTTATGGCATGCTTGAACCCTGCATGTAGCTGAGTCATTCAACAGCCTGCCATGCTCTGCCAATCTTGGGACTTTTAATGGACTTGAATTAATGGCCTGCCATGTGGTTTGGTAACATCAGGAATGTGCCTTTTTATTTGTCAACCTTGGGCTTGTCAGCCTCAGCAGCCAGCAGCTGAATAAAGAAAGTCTCTAGCTTCAGTGGGGTGGGAGCAGGAAGTAGAGCTGAAGCCCAAGGTTAAGGGGCTTTCACCCAGCCCCTAGAGTACGGCACTTGGAATTCAGACTTAAAGCCTCCAAATTGTGAGCATAAACTCCTGTTTGTTAAGGCCGTCTCATTTGTAGTATATTCCTGTTAGAGTGGTACTACATAACCAAAACAAGTGTTCTGCATTCTATTTACTTTTTGAAAATACTCTAATTACATGGACAATAATATGTGCAATTTAAATATAGAAACCTGCATCTTTATGGTAACCATAGACTATTTTTTTTCAGTTCTTGGAAGATGTAGGATATAAAATATGAAACTCATGATCAGATCAATGATTTGCAAATATTCATTGAAAACTACTGAGCCTGTTTTCCCACAAAAAAACCTGAGGTAAACATCATATTAGAAATCTACAGCTGAGTAATTTCTCTCCAAATAAAACTCAAAGTTCAAGAAAATAATTACAACACATGTATATTTACATGCCTCAATGCTTGAAAAGCATTTTCCCAGTAGCTATATGTAAAAAAATCTTAGCATTTTATTTCTAACTAGAGTATTCAATCTCCATTGATTCTTTCCTTACAATGTGAAAAGAAAAAAAAAAAAAGTTCTTTACATTGCATCCTACTCAAACTTTAGCTCCAACTCCATACCTTTTCTAGCAACTTTCTAAAAAAAGTGATCTAGGGTTCTCTTTATCTTCTCCTGCTCTATAAATAATCTAATGCAACCTGGCTTTGGGTCAACTATGCCTTTTAAAGATAACTACTTTCCTGAGCCATTTTTTAAAGTCAGGAAACTCTCAGAAGAGTAAATACACTAAAAAATATGTCAATGCAAGATAAAGCACCTAATTAAGGTGGGCACATTAATACTCTAGTGCTACTCTCATGGCCATCTGTTGTTTATGCCTGCCCAGAATCTATCCCTGTCTGGCAGTACCACCCTGATTTTTCCTTTGGGAATCTTCTGACAGTCCCATTCTTAATCAAGAAACAATGCAAATCAAGTCTTGCCAAAGAGTGTATAGCATACTCTTGGCTCCAGTGATCGGCTTGGGGTACTCATATAACTTGATGTACACCAAGGAGAAGAAGTTCAGGAATTTTGCTGCAACTTTCAGGAAGAAGTGTTCTTCTATGCAGCTGTTAAAATGTGGAATATAAGTTTAGTAATGCTGGTAACCAAATTATCATTAATGGAGAGCTATTTTGAGAAAGGTAAACATAGGGGAAAGTAGAGTCAAGAGAAAAATAAAAATAAATTTCTGATGGTATCATTTTAACCATGGAGTCTGGTCTTGCTCAGGAAATCTACTGATAGCATTTTGTAACTTCTCTACATCTTTTTAGGGAGCTCTGGTAGCGTAGTGCCTAAGGCACTTGACTGCTAACCAGA
>NW_006921768.1:6623837-6626194 GCF_000298275.1 Orycteropus afer afer
TCCTTGGGTTTCCGAGGCAGTATCACTACGGAAGTAGGATTGCCCAACCTTCCTTCCGAGGAGTGGCTGGTGCGTTTGAACCACCAGCCTTCTGGTTAGCAGTCAAGTGCTTTTAGCCACTATGCTAGCAGAGCTCCTTAGTGGTGGCTTAATTTAAACAATTTGCTTTCTGAATGACTGAATGCTACAAGGAGGAGATTAAAAAAAAAAAAAAAGTCACAATATTTATAAGCCTGTGTTCTACCTCAAAATGTGATTTCATTTTCAGGCAAGTATTTCCTTACATAAAAGCTTCTGTAAAATTACCATTTTAAAAGATATTTAAAACTCATTCTATATTTTATAATTAAAATTTTTATTTCTATAATTGTATATTCACATGCAGTTGTAAAAATAGCTTAGAAAAATCTCCTATACCCTTTATCCAGTTTACCCCAAAGCTAACATCTTCTAAATTATAGTCTAATATCACAATCAAGATACCGACATTGATACAGTCAAGATACAGAACATTTCCACTGCCACAAGGATCACCAGTGTTGCCTTATACAGCCATACTCATTCCCCTCCTGTCTATTCCTCACTAATCTGTTCTCCATTTGAGTAATTTTATTATTCAAGAATGTTATATAAATGGAATACTATAGTATCTAGTATTCTGTGATTTTTGTTTTTCAGAATCCTTTATGTATTCTAGACACTAAGTTGTATGTTGGATATGTGATTGGCAATAATTTTGCCTCAGTATACAGCTTGCTTTTTGATCATTTTCATGCATTTTTCAAAGAGCAAAGATTTTTAGTTTTGATGAGGTTCAATTTATTAACATTTCTTTTTATAGCTCACACATTTGGTGCCAAGTCTAAGAATTCTTTGTCTAGCCTTAGATCTTGATGACTATTTCTTGTTTTGTAATTTTATATTTATGCTTATGTCTGTAATCCATTTTGACTATTTTTTTAATAAGGTGGGATGTGTAAGTTGAGGATATCTTTCATGCCTATGGATGTATATTTCACCAAGGTATTATGGTCTGGCAGTTCAACCCCACCAGCCACTCCTCGGAAGGAAGATGGGGCAATCTACTTCCATAGTGATACTGCTTCAGAAACCCAACGAGGGGTCGCTATGAGTCAGGGCCAACTCGACAGCAAATAACAACAACAACATGGTGGTGCAGTGCTTAAGGCATTTGACTGCTAACTGGAAGGTTGGTGGTTTAAAACCCACTGCCATTCCACAGAAAGAAGATGTGAGAATCTGCTTCTGTAAAGATTTATTACTTTGGAAACCGAATGGGTAATTGCTATGAGTTGGAATCTACTTAATGACAGTGAGTTGCCTTTTCTTTTTTTTTTTGGTCTACATCTTTTTATGTGTTTTCTTTCTTATTTATTTATTTATTTTTGTGTGTGATAAAGCCAATCAGGCTTTGTTTCTTAGGTATTACTTATACTGGGAAAAAATAAAAAAACAAAAAACCATGTAAAACTTTTGCAGTCAAAAGTAAAGAAAATAATTTAAAGGCCAGATGTCCTTTTTACACTCATTCTACTTAGAATCACTCTACTTTCTCTCAACTTCCATGACCATACATTTTTTGAATCTCCTCCCACCACTGGATTCTTTTCACAGCATCTTTTCTTTCCCTTAAAATTTGGTGAGTCAGGATTTTATCCTCTGCATTCTAGCCTTCTCACTCCACATCCTCTTTGTGGATGGTCTTATTAATATTCATTGCCATTGAGTTGATATTGATTCATTGAGGCCCTATTGGACTGAGTAGAACTGACCCATAGGTTCCCATAGCTGTAAATCTCTAGGATTATAGACTGCCTCACCTTTCTCCCACAAAGTGGCTGGTGGGTTCAACTGCCAACTTCTTAGTTAGTAGCAGAATGGTTTAACCACTGCACCACTACAGCCCCTTATGATCTTACTTATTCACATATATTTCCTAGATCTATTGTACCATCTTTTACCTAAACTACACACAGGCATTCCCATTAGGTTATTGAATAACTCTGTGAACTATGTGATATTATTATTACATTTTTACAGTTAAGGAAATATGAGGCTTAAAGATGTTACTAGCTCATAGCCACACAACTGTTAGTTGCTGGACTTGGCCTCTAAATAATGGTACTATTATTATACTGTAAGTATTTAGTCACAGGGAGCTCTGGTAGCATAGTGCCTAAGGCACTTGACTGCTAACCAGAAAGCTGCAGTTCAAACCCACCAGCCACTCCTAGGAAGGAGGGTTGGGCAATCTACTTCCGTAGTGATACCACCTGGGAAACCCAAGGCGGGGTTGCTATGAGTCGGGTGCTACTCGATGGCACATAACAACAACA
>NW_006921768.1:6627464-6648827 GCF_000298275.1 Orycteropus afer afer
GATGTGTAAGTTGAGGATATCTTTCATGCCTATGGATGTATATTTCACCAAGGTATTATGGTGAAAAAGCATGATATCAAAACTATGTGTTATGTATGTGTCATGCTTTTAAGAAAAATAACAAGGTACACACATATTTGTATGTATAAAACATGATTAAGAACACAGGCTGTGGAATCAGAGTACCTGAGATAGCCTAGTTTCACTAATTATACATTAAAATAATATATTGTTTAACTACTCTGAACCTAAGGTCCCTTGTCTATAAAATAGAGAGAATCATACCCAGTGCCACTGAGTTGATTCAGACACATAGCCACTCTTTAAAACAGAGTGGAACTGCCTCACAGGGTTTCCTAGGTTGGGAGGTGTTGGTGGGTTTGAACCTCCAACCTTTTGGTTAGTAGCCAAATGCTTTAACCATTACACCACCAGAGCTCCTTAAGGATAATCATAGTGCCTGCCTTGTAGGATTGTTTGAGATGATTAAATTCAAAATTATTTAGAATAGTCCCAGGAATATTCAAAGCACTCCATACATATGAACTGTTATTACTATTGTTATTGTCTGCTATAGCTGAATTCTAGAGCTCTATCATTGAAAGGCCCCTGGGGAAAACAACTATCTTAACAAAATTTATAGATGGGTGATGCCTTTTGAGAATGAATTAACATAGATGAATATTGTATTTTAAAATGTAGGATAAAGAACAAATAAATGAGTTCAGCAAAGGTGCAGGATACTAGATCAGCACACAAAAATTAATCACATATATATATATATATATATATATATATATATATATACTAACAATGAACATGTGGAAACCAAAAATCAAACCATAATACTATTTGCAATTGCTCAAAAACATTGATTTATAAATGTTTTATAAATGATTTATAAAACGTAGGCTTATACTTAACAAGGGAGCTCTGGTGGTGAAGTGTCTAAGGCATTTGACTGCTAACCAGAAGGTTGGTGGTTCAAACTTAACTGCCACTCCTCAGAAGGAAGACTGGACAATCTACTTCCATAGAGATACTGCCTCAGAAACCCAAGGAGGGGTCACTGTGAGTTGGAATCAACTTGATATAAGGGACATAAGGGAGTTTTTATGTATACTTGACAAAACACATACAATTTCCTTATACTGAAAAAAACAAAAGAGTGATGAAAGAAATCAAGGAACACCTAAATAAATGAAGTGACATACAGCATTAATGAATTAGAACACTCAACAAGGCAATTCTCTCCAAACTGATTTAAAGGTTTAATGTCATTCCTATCAAAATACTGCCTCAGAAACCCAAGGAGGGGTCACTATGAATCGAGTCCGACTCGATGGTACATACCAACAACAACAACATCAAAATCCCAGGGACTTTTTGTAAACATAGACAAACTTATTCCAAAATTCATACAGCACGTGATAGGCCTAGAATAGCTAAAACATCTTGAAAGGAGGAATAAAGTAGGAAAATAATCATATCAGATATTAGGGTTTACTTTACAGTTAGAATAATCAGGGATGTGCTATATTTGCAAAAGGATAGATGGATAAATCATGATAACAGAATAAAGAACCCAGAAATAGACTACATAAATATATACAATAGCTCTTTTACAAAAGTGCAAAAGCAATTCAGTGAGGAAGTATGGTCTTTTCAATGAACATTCCTGGGGCAAGTAGACATCCACAAACATAATGATCCTTGATCTAAACACATCTGTGATGGTTATGGTTATGTGTCAACTTAGGTGGGCCATGATTGTCAGTGATTTGGCAGTTATGTAGTTATCCCCCATGGTAAGATATGATACAATGTAATCACCTCTATAATGATATTTGCCTTGAGCAGCCAGTAAGTGGAAAGAGAGTTTCCTGAGAGGTGAAACCTGTTTTCAATATATATGGGCATTTGGACAAAGCTCTCTGGCTTTTTACTCAATCTGTGTCCCACATCTGGCTCATCATCATCTGACCTCTGGTTCTATGGACTTGAGTAAATGGCTGCCATACTGCCTGCTGATCTGGGGATTTATTAGCTTCTACAGCCTGCTTAGTACCTAAGGCATTTGACTGCTAACCAGAAGCCTGGCAGTTCAAACTCACCAGCCACTCCTTGGAACGAAGACTGGGCAATCTACTTCCGTAGTGATACCACCTCAGAAACCCAAGGAGGGGTGGCTATGAGTCAGATCCAACTCCAGGGCAGTGTGTCACATTGTTGTTTATAGCCTGTGAACCAATTTACCTGCTGACCTTGGGTTCATCAACCCCTTCAGCTATGTGAGTCAGGAGAAGCCTCCAAGCTGACATCTGATCCATGGACTTGGGATTTGCCTGTCCCTAGAACCATATGAGGAGCTCTGGTGGTGTGGTGCCTAGGGCATTTGACTGCTAACCAGAAGGCTGGTGGTTCAAACCCACCAGCCACTCCTCGGAAAGAAGATTGGGCAATCTATTTCCGTAGAGATACCGCCTCAGAAACTCAAGAAGGGGTTGCTATGATGAGGCATTTCTTTGAGATAAATTGCAATCTGTGTGTGTGTATGTATACATACATACGCATATATAAGTTTTACTGGTTTTGCTTCTCTAGTGAATCCAGCCTAAGACAACATCTTATGCAAAAATTACCACAAAATGGATTATGGATTTAGTGGTAAAATGTAAAATTAAAAAAAATGTTTAGGCAAAAAAGAAAAATCTGCAGGATCTAGGACTAGAAAGAGAGTTCACAGACTTGATACCAAAAGCATGATGCAGAAAAAAAAATGTTGATTACTAGACCACATCAAAATTAAACAACTTTTGCTTGTTGAAAGCCAAGGTTGGAATAGCTTCTCAGTGAAAACCAAGCACCTTGAGCGAGGGATTCACTGGGCCTGTGGGCTTGGGACCATGGTAGCAGGGGACATAAAGCTCAATTTCACAACATAGTACATAAAAATATTGTTATACATCCTACCCCAATGAGTAATGACTGGGGTCTTAAAAGCTTTCAAATGGTCATCTGAGATGAAACTGTTGGTCTCCCCTAATCTGGAGAAAAGAAGTGTGAAGAAAATCAAAAGTATACGGAAATAATTATTCCAAGGATCTCATAGACCACACAAGAACCTCAGCCTTCATAACCCTGAGACCAGAAGAACTAGATGGTGTCTTGTTATGAATGACAATCACTCAGAAAGGGATCAAAATCGGAGATCCTGGATAGAGTAGGAGAAAAATGTGGGACAAAATTCAAAAACACAAAAATGACCAGAATTACTGGTTGAATGGAGACTGGTGAAACCCCTGAGATTATGGCCCCAGGTTATCCTTTGGGCCTGGAACTGGACTCAATTCTGTGAATTAGCTCTCAGCCAAATAATATAAAGGTCTACAAGGAGAGCACCTACCCCAGGGTGATGCACCTGCCTACCCCAAAGAGTTGTGCCCCCTTAGATCAATCAACTGGGAGATCAGAAGGGCACCATTTGCAAGGGGGGGCATCTGGACAGACAACAATGCACAGAGAAGAATGACACAGGAAAGGGGTAGTCACAGGGAGGAGATGGGAGGAGTGCTGTTTATGGTTGGGATTATAATCAGTGCCATGAAAACAAATGTGTATGTACTGTTGAGAGTAAAATGAATCTGCTTTGTAATTTTGCACCAAAATCACACACACACACACACACACACAAAGAAGAACTGGATAGTGCCTGGTTACCATTACTGAACATTTCGATCAAAGATTCTATAGAAGAATCCTGGTCAGAAAGGGGAAAATGCAGAACAGAATTTCAGATTAAAGAAAGAATGCCTATGTGAATATGACTGGAACAAAATAGCTTCAAATCATATATCTGATAAGTAACTAGTGTCCAGGAAAAATATGTCAACACAAAAAACAACCTTTTGAAAACTTAACAGTAACCAAACAAAAACAATCCAATCCAATTAGAAATTAGGCAAAAGACATTTCACTGAAGAGGATATAGAGATCTTATATAAGCACATGGAAAGATGTATAATATCAGTACTCATCAAGGAAATGCAAATTGAAGCCATGAGATATCACTACCCACCTATTAGAATGGCTAAAATAAACCATAGTGACAAATCCAAATACTTGTTGGGATGCAAAGAAACTGAATCGCTCATTCACTCCTGGTGGAAATGTAAAATTTTAGTCACTCTAGAAAACAGATAGTGTCTTAAAATACAAAGCATAAACTACCTACACTCCAGTAATTGCCTTCCTGGACATTAATCTCAGAGAAATGAAAACTTAGGTAAACACAAAAAGCCCAATAAGAATTTTTATCTGTTTTATTATTACAGTCAAAAACTGGAATCAACGTATTTTCCTTCAATAGCTCAATCAATGGCTAAACAAACTGTGGTACATCCAACACAATGTAGTACTACTTTGCAATAAAAAAAAGACGACTATTGATACATGTAACAAACTGGATGAATTTCCAGAGAGATAGGATAAGTGAAAAAAGCCAAGCTCAAAAGCTTATATATGGTATGATTCCATTTATATAGCATTCTTGAAATGACCAAGTTGTAGAACAATTAGAGATTGTTTAATTAAATTAATGTTAGGGGTTAGGGTAGGGGTTCAGGAGAAAAGTAGGAGTGGCTAAAAAGCATAACATGGCTGATCCTTGTGATGGAATTGTATCCTGTATTAATTGTTTCAATGTCAATATCCTAATTTTGATATTTCACTATAGTTTTGCAAGATGTTTTCATTAACAGAAACTGGGTAAAGAATTTGTATTATTATTATTATTTTACAACTACATGTAATTCTCCAATTACCTCAAAATAAAAGTTTAATTTAAAAACACCCTGCAGAGAAAGATAGATAGTCTTCTCACCAGTATTTTATCCAATTCAGACAAGTTTTTCAAAGATTGTGGATTAAAGTCTATCTTCCTATTATCATCCAGCCTATTCTTTGGCTGCATTTTTCAGATCTCTAATTACTAAAGGTGTTCTTCCCCTTTATAGCAGGCTAAGTCATGAGGTAACATCCTGATGCCTAACCTCTGGAATAAGTATTTTTAAGAGTGAGTCAACATGTGGAAAGTTAGAGAAGCAGCAGCTTTTAGTAGACCTAATATTTCCTGGCAATCAATCCTTACATGTCCTTAGTCATTCTTTGACTATCATTTATAACCTCACTTGTCTTCATACTTCTGAACTAAAGTGCCCTAAATGGAACACTCTATTATATCATGTGGTGATCACTGCCTTCTTCTCTGAGTGCATAGCCCTGAAATAATATATTTTCCCCCTTTTTGGCAAGGAGCTCACAGGCCTCTCCTAAATGAAAGCACCATAGCCAGCCAAGGGCAGAGAGTCTAAGAACTCTGTGACTTACTGGATTTCTAGACAATCTTATGCTGAAACTTCCTTCTTTGCATCCATTCAGGTTAGCAGTGAAGGGGATTTACATTGAGGTCTGGAAAATTCATGATTGCAAGTAATATTGGAGATGTCCCTAGGTGAAGCAGAGACTTTCCCAGACTTTACAGCTCATATTATCAAGACCCGGCTGAAAGAAATCAATAAGGCATTTATACCACTGTATTCAGTTCTTGTTCAAATGCACACTCTATGTCAGGCAACAAAACCCCACACTTGGAGTAAGTCCTTTAATATTTTTATGAAGAGAAAATTACTCTTTTACCTTCAGGTTTTCTAGCTCATGACATTGTGTTCACCACTGAACATCACAAATTTAGTCCAGAAATCATGGCAAACAGGAGACAAGTTTTGACATAATAAGTCAAAACCAAACCAAACCCAGTGCCCATGAGTTGATTCCAACTCATAATGACCCTCATTGGGTTTCCAAGGCTGTAATTCTTTATGGAGATAGATTGCCTCATCTTCCTCCCGAGTGGAAGCTGGTGGGTTTGAACCACTGGCCTTCCAGTTAGCAACTAAATGCCTTACCCACTAAGCCACCAGACCTCTTTTTGACATACTAAAACTCAGAACTCACTGCCATCAAGATGTTTCTGACTCATAGGACCTCCATTGGGTTTCTGAGGCTGTAAATCTGTATGGATGTAGATCACACTGTCATCCTTCCTTGTAGCTGCTGGTGAGTTTGAACCGCTGACCTTCTTTCTGCTTAGCAGTCAAATGCCTTATCCACTACCCCACCAGCTCACCAAGCTCGCTGCCATCCAGTCAATTCTGACTCATAGAAACACCTTTGGGTTTCCAAGTTGGTAAATCTTTACAGAAATAGATCGCCCAGTCTTTCTTCTGCGGAGTGGCTGGTGGTTTAGAACCGCCAACCTTCTGGTTAGCAGTCAAATGCCTTATGCACTATGCTACCAGAGCTCCTTCCAGAGTGCCTTCTAATTTAACATATCATCCTATTACGAGGCTGAAATGATTAGGAAGCAAAGGAAACATTTTTACTTCACTTTCAACTAAGCTGTTCCTGGATGTTCATAAATGGTGAGAGTGCAAAAATTCCAATATCATAATTTATAATTGTAATCCATTGTTATTGTTCATTTATGTGAATATTTCTCCTAGCTCTCTTTAAGCCTTAAAGGCTCCCCCATTAGAAAAGTCTCCACCATCTATTAATACATTTCTCATTTTTCCCTCTATTACATTATCATCAAATTTCTAGAATGATTTTCCTACATTGTATACTTCTGAACATTTATTCCAAGGTCATTAAAACAAATCTCCCAAGAAACATGTCCAATCTTCTGGTGAGTTTGGGAAACAGAGTCTACCTACCTCTCTTCTCTAGAGCTGTGATTTTTATTAATATATTAAAGGGTCAGAGAAGTCCTAAGATACAAACCTATTTAATTCTGTGTTTCTTAAATTCATTTTTACCACAAAATATTTGTGTGAGTGTATATGTGTGTATGTAGGAGAGAGAAAGACCTTGGAGCATCTCTTTGGAACACAAATGTCTAGAATGATGTTCTAAAATATTTTATGCTTATGGATTCCATTTTCTCACTTATTTATTAAATTTGCATAGTCAAAACATGTCACTAGTCTCCAAGAAGTAAAAATCCAATGATTGATTTTTTTTCTCCAATTATTATATCTTTTTACTTTCCTGAGGTATTTCATAATAATCTCTTTATCATTTCATCACCTATGCATCTCAACTTTCTTACTCTCAAAACAATGTCTACATTCCTTAGCCTGGCATTCAGCCATCCACACCATACAAATTCAATCTCCTTTTCTATTCATATCTTTTTCTAATTGCATCCACAAATCCTTTTCCTCTCTCCAGACTGATCCATTCACTACCCTGCAAAATATCAGGTGTATTTCTGTCTTAGTGCACTTGTCCATGCTGCTCTTGCTAACAAGGATACCATTCCTTTCTGTGTTGTAATCTTACTCATCATGAAAGCTAAGTTTCCTGACATATTCTTCTCTCATCATCATTCTTGTAATTTGGCTCAACGTTTTTCCCCTCTTGACTGTAATCTCCGTACAGGCAAAAGGCCATATATGTGTTTCTAATCACTAAATATCCAGCTTAGATCAGTGCCTGAAAAGTAATTTGTAGATACTCAATAAAGAGATGTTGGATTGAATTTAAATTCTTTGAATTTCCATACTACACTTTTCTTATTGTTACCTCTTATTTTGTATTAGCATGTATTTGCCTCATGTTGGTAGTTACCAATTTGACTCCATTAATCACCTAAATATACAAAGTTTTTTAACCACAAGAGTTTTGCCATTGTGTGTGCTTATTACACTCTCAATTACTAGGATAGCAGTTTGTACATGATAGACATTGAATGAACCTTAACTATTTCAGGGAATAACACAAATCTCTTATTTCCCATGAAGCTTTTCTATGCTGTAGCCCACGTTAAACTTCTTTCCTGACCTCATCCCTGTAGTTACAGTCTCACCAACTCACTAGGCTCTTATTTGTAAATGTTCAGGTCTTATTTATAGATACTGTAGATTTGCAGTTTCATATATATCCAGTTTCTTTCATTAACCTGGTGAACTCCTGAAGGGTGAAAAAAGGAATTTCATGGTTTTGGCTTCCCAACCAAATGAGAACATAATAGGAATTGGCAAATCTAATTGGAAAGAAACTGAAATGGTCATACAACATTTCACTTTATTATTATTGACATTTATGATACATGTTGCTTACTATTCCAGTCTTTTATGCAGACAAAAATAAACTACACAACATACATAACACACTGTGATCATTTTAACCATACAAAATAGTGAATGACAGAAATTATGTTACATGTGTATTTTACAAAGAAATAAATGTTTATAATAAGATATTCAAATGAAATTTATCATTAAATTTTTGATGTTACACAATGTTAAATATGGATATATTAAAAAGAATGACTATTTATAGAACCAATTTGATATTTTATTTGAAATACTGAATACTGTGTAAATGAATACTTATAAAAATATTTTTAAAGCAAAAGGCTATGTTCTACTCATTTACTTTGCAGTTATAAAAATATATATTCATCTGAAACTATACTCACTTCTCACTTATCAATATGATTAGGTTCCAAAGACCAAGTTGCATGTGAAAACTGGGATTATGCAAAATGGATGACCATATCACATCACCCCCTCACTTGTACTTTGAATGTCCTGTTGGGCCCCTGCTGAGGTCACCTGCCATAGTCTCTTCCCCGTCTTTGACATCACCTTAGGAGAGCTTGGCTCTCACTGCCACCTGCAGGGTGCGTTACACAATCTTTCAGAGCCAGGATGGCCCAAGTACCTCTTACTCCCATCCCCAAGGTCCCCTCTCTCTCCTGCCTTCATCATATTTTCGGAATGGGTGGCCCTGGCTCATCCTCTCAATGACCCTAAAATGCCTTTGGAGTTTTTCGGGGGAGAGGGCTCCCTGTCTACAGGCAGGAGGATCTGGGTGCTGCAGAGGGGTGCATGCTGCCCACTGGTCCCCCTGCCAACCCCTCACCTGGGCATCTCCTGGCTCTCACTGGGCAGCCCTGTTCCCCTACCCCCCTTCTCAAGTTTCTATGAAAATAAAAAATCCAGACCTTCCTTTGAAGTTTTGAGGTCAGCATTCCTTTCACACAAGCCCCACTCCAGCCTGCACCCCACCAGGCTCTGCCTGGCACCCCAGGAGCTTGGGGAGACTATGCCTCCTCTCCCGTCCCAAGTGGTGAAATATTGTGCAATATGAACTTCATTTCTACACGCACATGGGGTCCACCAGTCAGGACCCCATCAGGGACCTTGGCATTCATTACCCCCAGACATGCATATTTAATGTGCAAAATAGTCAGATAGTAGATTTTTTTAATATGGTCATAAATACAAAATGTTGGATAATAAGATAGTAAGTGAGGAGCAGGTATATAACAATTTTGCTTGAAGCATTAGATATTCAAATTGAAATGTGTGTTTGCTAAAGCATTTCACCAACTTGGCTTCTTGGCTTCAACATACCATTTTAATGCCATACATACACACACACACGTATACATACATACACACATACATATATGTATATATACATGCATATATGTAATTAGAATAGGTATGAGTTATAAAGAATGTCTCTTTATGCAAACATTAATGCACAAGAGACCCCGTGAAGGTATTAGAACAAAATATATTCAACACATGCCCCATATCCACTGGCTGTGTCTTGCACATAGTGAATTCTCAGAAACATTTGTTGAATGAACAGATGAGTGGGTGACATTTATTCTGTTATTTGCATCAGATATTAATTATCCAAATCTTTCTACTTTTAATAGAAATGTAATTTAAAAACTCACTAATTTTGTTCGTAATCAGCCACTTCTGAATGGTAAAGCCAAGATAATTAACTCCAGATTGAAAAGCAAATTAGTGTCACTGATCAAAAGATGGTTTACCATATCTGATACTGCATATTTAGATAGCTAGACAGCTCTAGTATCTACAGTGCAGATATTCAATACATTAAACAAATCCATTTTAAATATCTTCATTCACAACATAAGGATCTAAGTAATTTCTATAATGTATTTTCATAAAACAAAAAATAAGTAAATACATCTACAGCTTAGTATACTTCAGATATCTCTTATCAATGAGAGAAATGATGAAAGCTTTTCTATGTAAAACATGCTGGAGGATCCACAGATGGTACTTAAAAATTCCTCCATACATGCACAGTGTGTGCTTGGCAATATGAACATTGAGTTCAGTAAATAAAGCCAAGGCTTTGAAATAGTAAAATTTTTATGAAACAAAAGACTAATAATAATGATTATTCAGAATTGCATCATCAGAAGAGATTCTGGCCAGTATTTGTAAAAAGAATTATCCCAGGGGCCATTCTTGGGCCAAGAACTTTCCTGTAACCCTTTCTCACCTGTTGAGCTTCATGTAAGTGAAGCTTTTCTGAGGTTCATCACTAAAACTTCAAGAACTTGATCAAGTAGAGGATGTTTTTCTTAATCAAAATTCAGATCATCCTAAACCACTTCAAAAGCTTTGATCCTCATACTTAAAAGCAGCCAACTATCAGTTCATCCAGCAGATTGGTTAATATGTATATGTGTTAATGAAATACCTGCTACTGGCTTTGGAAAACGTATTAAACTATAACTTAGTAAGATAAGTCACATGAAAATAAATCTTTACATATTAAACATAGTTCCCCAAAAGTCAAAAACAATTTAGTCAAACACTAAAGGTTAATTTTAATATTAGTAAATACTATTAGTGAAAAAATATAAAAATGACTTTGAAAGTAAGGATGTTCAATTTCAATTTCAACATATGTATGCAAAATTTAAAGTGAATAAAAATATGTCCACTGATCTGCATAAGTCATAGTATACAGGAAAAGATACATTTTGACTAATGAAAGTAAGACTGCTATAACATTTATAATACAAACTTATTAATTTTAAATACATAGAGTTACTCTCAAACAAGGAGTTCCAAGTCAATGAAAGACTAATTCTGTGAAAAATACATGTGCTGAAAGGGTCAAAAATGATTTTAACTTAATAGGTATCTTAGGATTTATTATTATTATTATTATTTTTACCTATTTGCTTTCTTATGGAGCTATGGTAGTATAGTGCCTAAGGTATTTTACTGCTAACCAAAAGGCTGGTGGTCCAACCCACCAGCCACTTCTTGGAAGAAAGGTTGGGCAATCTACTTCCGTAGTGATACTGCCTTGGGAACCCAAGGAGAGGTCACTATGAATCAGGTACGACCCAACAACACATAACAACAACAACATTTGCTTTCTTAGCTTTTACAGTTAGTGCCAAGTTCAACTTCCTATCATTCTTTACTCAAATATCATAACATTTAAATTAATAGTCAGAGTCAATGCTATTTCTATGTCACATATTATAGTATCATAAAACATTAACTTAATGTTAAATTGAACACTGTTACCATAAGAAGAGTGGCCAATGAGTGTATGAAGAACTGAAGTCAGCAGAAGAAAATGCTAGAATAGATAGAAAATAGTATGGGACTTCCGAGATTTGGGTATTTGTTTATAAACTAAAGTTTACACTCTGAGTTCAACACTGCATATCTGATATAAGTAAAAATAGCACAGATAATCTTTCTTTTTTTATTAAACAGTCATGAAAATGGATGTAGAATTCTAGTCTCAAATTGATTGTACTTTAATATTGGGAGGAAAAAACAAACTCCCTGTCACTGAGGAGAGCCCAACTCATAGCAACCCAATAGGATAGAGTACAACTGCTCTATAGGATTTCCAAGGCTGTAAAGCTTTACAGAAGCAGGTTGTATCATCTGTCTTCCACAGAGTGGCTGGTAGATCCAAACTGTTGAACTTTAGGTTAGCAGCTAAATATATATTTTTTAAATTGTGATTTGGGTGAAGATTTACAGAGCAAATTCACTTTCCATACAGCAGTTCCCATATACTTTGTCTCATGATATTAACCACAGTTTACCACAATGTAACAGTTCCCCTCCCAATTCCTCCCCATAGTTACCTCTTCCCAGTGTCCATCCCTCCATGCACTCCTGCCCCCTGAGCTGTCTCCCTGTGCATAAGCAGCACTTCTTTCTCCCATGATTGTTCTCTCCAAGGAGTGTATCTACTTGAGGTAAATGTTCAACTCATATGCCTGTCTTTTGTTTGGCTGGAAACCACAGGTGTGGGTTCAATTCCAGATCTGAAGGGCAGCTAGGGGCCATAGTCTCAGTGGTTCCACCAGGCTCTATCAGACCAGCAAACCTGGCCCCCTCCCTTTCTTTTTCCCCTCCAAATGATTTTGAGTTTTGTTCTAAATTGTTGTGCCTCTCTATCAAGGATCTCCTACATAGATCCCCTTCCACTGGATGACAGTGGTAGCCAGGCACTGTCTAGTTCTTCTGGTCTCATAGTCGTATAGGCTGTAGATTGGATGTTGTACCAGTCGCTAGGACTAATTGTTTCCATGAATTTTGAATTTTGGTTTTCTTCATTCTTCTTTGCTCTAGATGAGGAGAGACCCATCATTGCATCTAGATGGCAGCTTGTTAGCTTTTAAGATCCCAATCACTACTTGCCAAAGTAGGAGGTGGAACAATGTTTTGTATAGTATATTATGCCAATTGAGCTTGATGTTCCTTGCGACTATGGTCCCAAGTCCACAGGTTCAACTACTCGGTCCCTCAGGGTAGCTGGCTGTGACCAAGCAGTGACCATAACCTTGCCCCTTGTCAGCAGCTAAATATCTTAATCACTGTACCACAGAGCTGCCTACTGGGAGGAAGGTATACTAATAATAACTTTCTAAGCTATGACAGAATGTTTAAGATGGATTGATTGTGAATTAGCAGTTAACAATTAATTTTGAATTAAGTGCTTGCTATTTTAAGAACCAAAACTTCCTCTCTATGCATGACCTTTCCTTTTAGATGGAAAGAAGTAAAGTCCACATTCAGGACTTGGAAGAACTGTTACCAAGCTTTAGCCAATTTTCAGCATCTACAGGTTATAAAGGAGTATATGAGCATTTAAGTAAACACATTCTCAAAACTCAATGCCAGTTACCAAACCAAACTCCCTGCTGTCGAGTCAATCCCTGCTAATAGTGACCCCTCCTTGGGCGTCTGAGGCAGTATCTCTACAGAAGTAGATTGCCCAATCTTCCTTCTTAGGAATGGCTGATGGGTTTGAACCACCAGCCTTCTGGTTAGCAGTGTAATGCCTTAGGCACTACGCCACAAGAGCCATGGGAAAATATCTATTTTCCCATTGGAAGTATATTATGGTATTGAAAAAAATCTCCTTTGTTCACTCATTCATTAGACATTTTTATGGTTACCACTGTTTTGAAATCATAATCAAGTTTTAAAAGATGGACTATTTCAGATTTTCAAAATATATCTAAAACTATGACTTTCAATTATGAGAAATGTGGTATAAAATATTTTTAGGTCACAGCAGTGTTGTTTTAATTAAAAATGTGTACTCAGAATTGAAAAATATCCTAGAAATCCTGTAATTTTCATATACTAAAGACATTTTATATATATATATATATATATTTCCTTTCATTTTTTCTGAATATGAGATGTATAATTAGTTTACTAATCAAAAATTGGTAATATTGCAGTAACTCTCATTAATAAGAAGCAGCAACATGTGTTGGTTACAAGGGCAGAGTTCCTGGGTTCATATTCTGGCCTGTCCTTTGCCAGTCAAGTGACTTGGGCAAATTGCCAATGCATTCTCTGCTTAATATCCTTAACTATAACAAGAGAATGAGGATACAAGTACCACTTCAAATTGTTATGAGGACTAAGCAAAGCCAAAGCACCAAAAGACGAGTAAAGCACTCTGAAGTATTTTTCACCTCAGGAGAAAGGCCTGGAGATACACTCCCAAAAAATCAACCAATGAAAACCCTATAAAGCACAGTTCTGCTCTGATACACAGGGGGTTGCCCTTGGTTGGAATCGACTTGACAGCAAGTGGTTTAGATTTTTGGTGGTTTAATTACTTAACTGTTAGCTACATTTTTTTTTTTTTAACAATTCCAATAATTACAGTGACTATAGGACCTCTGGTAGCACAGTACCTAAGGCACTTGACTGCTAACCAGAAGGCTGGCAGTTCAAACCCACCAGACACTCCTTGGAAGGAAGATTGGACAATCTACTTACATAGTGATACTGCCTCGGAAACCCAAGGAGGGGTTGCTATGAGTCGGGTCCGACTTGATGGCAAATAACAACAACAACAACATTAATATGGGAGCTCTGGTAGCGTAGTGCCTAAGGCACTGGACTGCTAACCAGAAGGCTGGCGCTTCAAACTCACCAGGCACTCCTCAGAAAGAAGGTTGGGCAATCTACTTCCGTAGTGATATCTGCCTCGGAAACCCAATGGGGGGTCGCTATGAGTTCAGTCCGACTCCATGGCACATAACAACAACAACAACAACGTTAATATAAACCATTTTTAAATTTTGGGCATTTAGCAAGTACCAAGCACTCTGGTTCATGGTACACTTATATTATTTTTAACCCTTAAAACAACATTACACAATTCTACTATATACAGAGCAAATCCTTAACAATATGATAAATTATAAATACCACAATAGCAGATAATTCTCCCCCGAAACCTAGGAAAGTATTACTGGAATGTTTAAGTGTCTCCCTCATATGTCTAATGAGAATCACTGCTTATAAGATAGAGATTAGAAAACAGCTACACCAAGCTGAAAAATATCTACTAGTTAATAGGTTGTATTAATGCAATAGCACTGTGCTAAAATAATACATGTTTTTAGTCCAGAAAAGTTACAAATTATTACAGACCATGGACCCTGAAAGTTTAGGGTACACTTAATACAGATTTTACATTGAAGGTATATCTGTATTAAGATCAAAATATTCAACTTTTTATACAAATTTGACAGATTATTTTTGAAAACGTTTTCAAAATAGCTTTCTTGTTTTTGTATTATAAATATGGACTTACAGCAAATTCTCAAGTGCTTCTGTGCCAAACAATATTATTATCCTTACCATCATATAAACATTTCATACATCTATAACATAATATTTCATTATGCAATCCACAACTGCTAGTGAGGAAGATTTTCAATCATAGTTTGAAAGCTAACAAGTTATATAAATTAAAATTTGGAAATCAGATTGATGTTCTTTGCATGTATTTTAGATATGAGAAGCATTTTACATACTGTTATCAATGTTAGTTGCCCTGGAGTTGGCTCTGATTCATGGTGACCTTATGAATAACAGAACAAAAAATCATCCAATCCTGTGCCTCTTCAGGATAGCTGCTGTTTCAGTCCATTGTCTTGGCTACTGTATCAAACCATGCCATTTTCACATACTAAATTAATCTAATTCCACACAATTATTACTGTACTCATTGTTAAGAATATTATTTTAACAATATAACAATGTAAACCTTAGGTATAATTTACAATGGAAACTGAATATAGGATCCTTGTGCTTCCACAAGTTATCAAGGTCTCAAATAGTATTTTTAAACTACAGAAAATACAGCTTTATTTTCATATTTTTATACATATACCTTGATAAAAAATATTCAACATGGTGTACACTGCTAAGAGTTCTGACATGAAATTGAGTTTTAGGTTTTCTTATCAAGGTTGACTTTTCAAATAGGTATTGTCTCCTCTTCACTCTAGTCTTCTTCCCCTCATCTTTTTGATTCCTGCTTCAGCCCACTCCATAGCCCCACTACACGGCCCCCAGATGCATGGCCCGAGAAAGCCGTACCTACCCATTGCAGAGCCCAATGACAGCACTGCTATCTAGAATTCCCCATGTGCAGAAAGGACACCTAAAAAGAGTTGGAAGAAAGCCTTGCTGGAGGATTCAATCAGCTCATCTCCTCTACTGAGAGAGAAACCCTCAAGGGAAAGAGTAAAAAATGCTCTTCCACCTTATGCATAAACTTACTTTCCCCTGATACAAGTGGGAAACTGAAAATTGATGACATTAAGTCTATTTTATCCTTAATTTTGTATAATAATTTAAAAGCATGATCATGTTTCTTCAGTGACAGACTTCTTCAAGTGGAAACGTTCAGTATTACATGGTCCCAATTGGAGAAAATGAAAACACATAATAAAACAAACATTTTAATAAACGAAGATGGGAATGGTTAATTTTTCTTCCCCTTAGAAGTCAGAGGCATAAATTTTACCCTAAAAATAAAAGATTAATTGCAATACATAGAAAGATCAGTTTGTGAAGATTAATTGTCTGAATGCACTTTTATCCATTCCCAGCATCAATATCCAAGTATAAACTAACATTAGTTATTAACACCATGATGGAAGATATATAGAAAAAAAGCATTTCTTTATCTTGACTGGAGAAATGTTGGACCAGCTCTTCCTTTGTCTAGTCCAGAAATTTTTGCTTGTCTAGTTTCTTGGGAATTCTCTTCATTCTTCTCCAACTGGGGGAGGTGGCTCACAGAGCTTGTACAACCTAGAAAAGGCATGGAAAAGCTTGACAGTGACCTGCTGTGCTTCTATGATACAAGGTATCTTTATTGGCTTAACAGATATATTGATTATAATTTCTCAGATCATGAGTAATAATCATATCATCTATCTAACTAAAAACAGTATTTGAATGAGCAAACGCCAACATTTAGGCTCTATGATTTATAAAATACCAATGTCCCTTTGCACATCTAGCTAGCTACTGATTAAGCAATGCTGTACTTTAGAAAGCAGCTGCTTCTGCTCCAGTCCTGCCAACTCCAGCTGTCTACCTTGCTATAAATAGAAATTTATTTTCTGAATTCCAAGAGATAATATGAAAGTTATTATCATGCCTACTATGATTATCTATCTTGTAGCAAGGTAACACTATTTCAGAGGAGTCTACAGATTTTCTGATCAGTTTTTAGAATTTACTTCACTTAATAATATACCTGGGGTGAAGCAGATGGCTTGGGTAACTGATGTGGCTGATTGCTATGGCTTGAATATCTCTCTTACTAAGGATTTTCCTCCAGCTGTGCTCAACTCCTCTCTCTCATAGGACCCTCAACTGCCAACAGAATATGATGGAGAGTCAAGTGGATCAAGGTATGCACTTGAACTGGTGGAGATGTCCAGACAAGCTCTCACTTTGCATCCCCAGTTCTAGGTATTACTCAAATTCCAGTGGCCCACATTCTCCTGGATGGCTAAATCCTAATTTCAGCTGTGAGATAGTCATAGTGACCTCACAGTTCGTATCCACTTTTTAAGACATATCCCTGAGAAAAGAGTGACTGATCTAAAGCTTCTAGGTATTGGGTTATCCCTGTTCCCCTCAATAATGCCCATAGCTACACTGGTCCTATATCAGAGCTTAGACTGATGATCTAAATCTAAGACACAGATTTTGACTTTGTACACATTTAAAAAAAACTCCAAACTCAGAGGTACTTGTGATTCACTCCCTTTTACAGATTAAACTGAGCACAGGTTAAATGAGTAGTTAGCAAATTTAGCAAATTATGTGTCCTCTCCCCTCACATTAAATCCTATGTGAATTCTAAATCAGAAGAATAAGAAAGATTTAATATTCAGATACAAATCCCAGCTAACAAAACTGAACATTCCTAGTCTGGAAGCACATACAATGTATTGCCTTTGGAGGTTTGCTGAAGGTATTTCAAATTTTGAAGTAGTTTATGCTGTTATGTCATCTCCATGGAACAAGATGGATACTTAAATAAGGACCTCTCATATCAGAAAAGCTTATTTCATCTTTCCCAGAGAAAAGAATACATTAAATTGAGCTGATGCACTTCAAAGACTCTTTTGCATCTGAAGCATTTGGTGTTGTTTCAAATTGCATTCCCACGGCTGGGATAATAGACAGCACAATCGAAAGGTTCTTTTCTTCCTTAATTTCTATTCTCTTATTTCTCTGAAAGTATTACCTAATGAGTGAAAACAAAAACAAAAACAAAGTGTCTTTGTTCAGGTAGAACAGAAACAGTAAACTGGGTGGCAAGTGTCTTGCCCTGTGATACCTGGACTGAGCCATCACCTTCTATTATCTCACACAGACATTTCCACATAATGGAACTAATGACACTGGGTAGGTGAGTCTTTGAAATGTCTGCCTTGCAAACTGGAGAAAAGGCTACTCCCTGTGATCAGCTAATGAAATACTAGCTCTGGGTACTGCAGAGCTGGGCATATTTAGCTTCTCTGAGGCTTCCTGGAAGCAACTCAAGGTTATTTGAGTTCAGACACATTTGTAATGGAAAATGTGGAGCTTTGGGCATTTAGAACAGAGAGATGAAGTTTGGAAGCAAAATGTAATAGGTAAGAGTTGGACTTTTACTCTGTGCTGAGGCATTGGATTTTTGGCAGCAAAACTGTTAGGCAGTGGGAGGCCTTTGTTTGCCCACCATCGGGGAGGCTTACTGTATTCTCACTGCTACTCACACACACTAGTACCTCTGCAAAAGAAAAAGCTTGTTTCTGGTCCTGCTTTCTCTCTCTCTCTCTCTCCTTTTTTGTTTGGGCTCAGATACCCATCTTGGAGATGTTCTTTTTATCCTGTATCTAAATCTTCAGAGTAGAACTTTCAAATTAACTCTATAAATTGTGCCTTTCATTCTTCATGGCAAAATAAAAGCTGTGATAAAGAATACCAAAAAGTAAACACTTCTTTCAAGTCTAAAGTATCTATAATATTCTGTCTAAGGTAATTCTCCCCATCTCACTGAAGAGGAAACTGAGTCTCAGAAAGGATAATTGGATTAAATAGGGTTACATAACATAGCAGGAGCTGGGATTCAAAACCATTTAACTGATTCCAAAGCTAGTGCTTTTAACCACTGTAGTATGATGCCTCACAATTAAATAAAGAAATTGAAACTTTCATAGAACAATAATTTCCAGATTTTTGTGACATAATAGAGAAGAGGATCAGTGTGTCACAACTAGTAATATGACATCTGGAATGAAATATTTGGTTCTCAATAAAGGTGTGTTAATTTCTCTGAAGAATCAATGTATGAAAGAACATGCTTCCAACTGCACATTACACACACCTTATCATAATACCCATTCTTGATTGCTCAAATTTATTTTATGCCTTTCTATTCTATTCTTTCTGTCAGGTCACAAGCTCCCTGAGTGCATGAAGTGCCTCTTATCTATCTCAGTATCCTAATGCCAAAATAGTTCCTGATACATAATTAAAGGGGAGTATGTAAAACTCATCAGCTTCAAAATTATCAAACTCCTATACTCCACTCTCCAGCTTTCCCGTTCCTTTAATTTATTACATTTATTCTTTCCGCAGTTTGACTATGGCCAATCCTTTCTTGAAACGTTTCCTTTTGAATTCCGGAATAGCCATCTCCTGTTTTCTTCCTACTTCTCTGTCTGTACATCTCCAGGTCTGTTGTAGCTGCCATGCCTCTGCTTTCCCTGCAATATGGACAATCCTTGGTGGTGTCCTTAACTCTCGCTCATCCCTCTTACCCATTCACTGAAGTAACAGAATTTATTTCCAGTTCTACAAAACACTGTCATCTAGTAGATTCTGACTCACAGTGACCAGGACTACAACCACTCCTTAAATAATGCTGGTTCCACCTATTGTTTTCTCCTAGGCTTCAGATCAATATATTCAACTTCTCACAAAGACATCTCCATGTGGATGTCCTATGAGCGCTCAGACTCAACATTTCCAAGGGGAGCTTTTCTTTACACCTATTGCCATCAAGTCAATTCTAACTCATGACAACTTACAGGACAGAGTAGAACTTACCCATAGAGTTTCCAAGGGTGTAATCTTTATGGAAGCAGTCTGCCACATCTTTCTCCAGCAAAGAGGGTAGTGGGTTTGAACTGCCAAACTTTTGGTTAGCAGCCAGGCACTTAACCACTGCACCACCAGGGTGCCTTACACTTTTCCTTCTACTTGCTCTTCTTCCTATATCCACTATCTCAGTAACCAGTTGAACACTTAGCCCCTGGTCATCCAAGTCAGAGGCTTGGTGGTCATCCTACAGCCTTCCTTTTTCCTACCCTCCTTAATCTATTATTTTCAAAGATTATTAATTCCATCTCTCATGTTGTTTTTGTTGTTAGGTGCCACTGAGTCATTTCCAACTCACAGCAGCCCTATGTGCAACAGAATAAAATGCTGCCTGGTCCTGTGCCATCCTCAAATTGCTACTATGCTTGAGCCTATTGTTGCAGCCACTGTGTTAACCCATCTCATTGAGAATCTTCCCCTTTTATGCTAGCCCTTTACCTTTTCCAAGCAAGATGTCCTTCTCCAGGGATGGGTTCCTCCTGATAGCATTTCCAAACTACATGAGACAAGCCTCTTCATCCTCACTTCCAAGGAGAACTCTGGCTGTACTCCTTCCAAGACAGATTTGTTTCTTTTCTGACAGTCCAACTCAGTATTCTTCATCAACACCATAATTCAAATGCATAAATTCTTCTTCAGTCTTCCTCATTGATTATACAGTTTTCACAAGAATAAGAGGCAAGTAAAAATAACATGGCTTGAGTCAGGTGTACCTTAGTCCTCAAAGTGACCTCTTTGCTTTTGAACACTTGCTGAAAAGAGGTATTTTGCAGCTGTTTCAACCAATGCAATGCATCACTTGATTTCTTGACTGTTGCTTCCATGGACTTTGATTGTGGAGTCAAGTAAAACTAAATTCCTGACAACTTCAACTTCAATATATTCAGCTTTGATCATGATGTTGCTTATTGGTCTGGTTGTGAGAATTTTTGTTTTCATTATGGTGAGTTGCGATCCATACTGAAGGCTTAGTTTTTGAACTTCATCAGTAAGTGCTTCAAGTCCTCTTAACTTTCAACAAGATTGTATAACTTGCATATCACAGGTTGTTAATGAGTTTTCCTCCAATCCTTATGCCACATTCATCTTCATACAGGCTAGATTATGATATTATTTGTTCAACATACAGATTGAATAAGTAAAATGTGAGGATAAAACCCAGATGCACACCTTTCCTGATTTTAAACCACACAATATCCCATTGTTCTGTTTTAACAACTACTTCATGGCCTGTGTACAGGTTCCACATGAGCTCATTTAAATGGTCAGGAATTTCCATCCTTCGCAGTTATCCATAATTTGTTGTGATCCTCACAGTTGAATGCCTTTGTATAGTCATTAAAACACAGGTAAACATCTCTCTGATAGTCTATGCTTTCAGCCAAGCTTCATCTGACATCAGGAATGATATTCCTAATTCCACATCCTCTTTTGAATCCAGCTTGAATTTCTGACAGTTTCCTGTTAATATACTTCTGCAACCATTTTT
>NW_006921768.1:6649147-6661632 GCF_000298275.1 Orycteropus afer afer
TTTTAGTTGTCCTCTTAATGTTGCTAGCAATAAAATCTGAAATCATATCATCTGGATAGGAAGACTGTTTATCAAAGCCTCCCTAATGTCTTCAAGTTATAATTCAAATTCTTCAGTACCTCCTACAATGTCTTCACTTACTTGGCCTTGGCCTACATCTCTAGCATGCCTGGGTAGTGCAAACGGTTAACTTGATCAGCTGCTGACTGAAAGATTGGAAGTTGGAGTTGTGACGTGGAGGAAAGACCTAGTGATCTAATTGAGTAAAATCAGTCATTGAAAAGCCTGTGGAGCACAGCTTTACTCTGACAGTTACAGAATCACCATGATGCAGAATTGAATCAGTGGTATCTAGTTAAATGGTTAATATTTTCACTCATTTTCTTTCTTTTAACTGGAAGTTTCTTGAGGGCTGTAGCTATTTCTAGCTCATGCTTATATTTTCTGTAGGGCAGAGCAATTGCTTTGTAATTAACTGTTAAGTACTCAGTAAATATTAGTAGAATGAATTGTTGAATGAATAAAATAAGTCTGAAAAAGTACTTTCAATGTCTTTCTCTGGGTTGTTATTCCCTTGTGAAAAAAAGGTCAGCTTTGCAGCTGGCTCATTTTATTGTTTCAATTGCTTCAGTGCATAACCCAATAAAGAAAAAAAGTGAATTCATCAGTTTCTGTCCTTGTGTTCAGCTTGAGTTTTGGTTTATTGATCAGGATGCTGGAGTTGTATCCTAATCTCACAGTTTATTAGTGTTTATAAGCTCTAGCAAAGAAGACCCTGCTGAGCCATTATCTTGTTTTCTCATCAGAATTTTAACACTTCAGCGGGCCTATTATTTAAATATACCATGTCTGTTCAAGGTGCTAGAGAGATTGCCAGGTGAAATGATTCTTTAGCAATAGAAAGCCTTAGATTTTAATCTAATCAACAATGAAAGATAACATTAGCAAGACCTGAGGATTAAAGAGACTAGACGTCAGCATTAAAAGTAAATGCAATTAAAGCATGAATGCTCCATCCATTTTAAGAGGAGGTGGGTAGGAATATGTTTTCCCTTCTGAAAGCACTTTCACTGGCCACATAGTTTTTCAAAATGAAATATAACTTCATAAATGCTTCAGTCATCATCGTCACTCTGGTAACTGCTTTGTAAGTAGAACAAATAAAAATGCACTGTCTCTGACAGTGCTTGTAGGAGTCTATTTATTGTTAAAATGCAAATGTATAAAAGCAGTGCAAAGTAAAATAAATTATTTATCTCTGGCCCACTTCAAGATAGATGGCTACCTATCTTATTACCACTAGGGAAATCAAACCAACCCACCACTCCCATCACATTGATTCCGAATTATAGCAACTTCATTGGGTTTTCAAGGTAGTGAATCTTTACTGGAGTAGATTGCTCCATTTTCCTTCCCCAGAGTGGCTGGTGGGTTTGAACTGCCAAGCTTCTGGTTAGCAATCAAATAAATGCCTTAGGCACTGCACCACCAGAGCTCCCCAATCAAACCAAAGGTATTTCTTTGATGGCTGTTCCCATAAGCATTCATTTTAAAAGTGGACTGGAGTCCTTTCTTAGAACTACATGTGAACTGTGAATATTTAGCATGATAATGAACAAAAAAGTCATCCATTCATTTATTCACTCACATCACAAATCATTGAAATCATTTCAGATATTTGAGTGTATTATATAGGCACTAGGAGCTCTGGTAGAGTAGTGCCCAAGGCATTTGACTGCTAACCAGAAGGCTCGCAGTTCAAACCCAGCAGCCATTCCTTGGAAGGAAGATTGGGTGATCTACTTCCATAGTGATACCACCTCAGAAGCCCAAGGAGGGGTCTCTATGAGTTGGCAGTGAGTTTGGTTTGGTTTTGGTATATAGGCACTAAGATGAACAATGAGTAAAATCTGAAAAACTTACCTGTAAAGAATTCATATTAAAGTTGAGCAAAGCAACATGTAATAATATACTGCAACCCAATATGATAAGGGCTGTAATAGATGAACATACAAGATGCTATGCTAAAGTAGCATGTAGGAACAGAGGAAATTCAGGGGAAACTTCAAAGAGGATATGACATCTGAGTTGAATTTGTGTTTAAGTAAGACTTTTCCTTCCAGACATAAATGGGAAAGGCAAAAATGTCAGAGGGAACAGCATATGCAAAGTCATAGAGATGTAAATAAAAATGGTATTTTGGTAGATTGGCATAGGTAGATTACAAATTTCAGTCCTACTGGAGTGGACTTTTGTTTTTGAATTTATGATGGAATCTGTAAAATCAAATAACATCAAGACCTCTAAATTTGCTACTTCTAAATTTGCTTCCCCTGAGATTCCATTTAATTCTAGAGCATTTATGCCTAATCATATTTAACCACAGGGTCTTTACAAGGGTAATTCCCATTATTATAATGAGTTCTAAACTGGGCATATCCTAGAGACATTGCATTAGCTGTTAGTGACACTCCCTGGAAAATGCCGGCAAATGCTTTTGGAAAGTAGCAGACTTGGGAACACACTTACCTCGGAGCAGACTGTGGGGTACGGTCTCTGACTCCTAAATTCTTTGCTGTGTTCTGGACTCTTGCTCCCTGAAAGTAAGGAAAATTACTTTTAGTTCTATATTGTGTTAGCAATTATTTAACATATGATTAACATTTGTACTTAGAAGATTGACTCCAAGGATGTATTTAACATCAAGAAGGGTTAAAAGAGGAGGAGGAGAGAAATCACCAAATGAACTCTTTAAAATTAACATTTTTAATTCAAAATTTGCGGATGTGTTATTTCAAAGGATTAATATTTATTTCTACAATCAACTAAATCATTGAAAGTAACTTTAAGCGTCCTGTTAACTATCATATCCATGTCTTTATCCCTGAGACCAATACTGAGGAGGAGGAAAATAGGAAACGGGAAGACTTTAACTGCCTGCTGTGTGTTGCTACTTTCCTAAAACAGAGATCCTATCACCCTCACATACTTGCTTTATCTTTAGCTGAAAAGCTAGCTATTTTAAACTTTGTAGTAGTTAGCTCTGGTGGCCTAGTGCCTAAGGCATTTGACTGCTAACTAGAAGAAGTCTGGAGGTTCCAACTCACCAGCCACTCCTCAGAAGGAAGACTGGGCAGGAAGGAAGAAGACTGGGCAATCTACTTCCATAGAGATTGTTGTTGTTGTTATGTGCCGTCGAGTCAGACTCGACTCATAGCGACCCCTCCTTGGGTTTCCGAGACAGTATCACTATGGAAGTAGATTGCCCAGCCTTCCTTCCGAGAAGTGGCTGGTGGGTTTGAACTGCCAGCCTTCTGGTTAGCAGTCAAGTGTCTTAGACACTAGGCTACCAGATACTGCCTAAGAAACCCAAGGAGACGTCACTATGAGTCGGGACAGACTTGATGGCAGTGAGTTTGGTTTTTTTGGAGTAGTTAGCAAGAAAATCTTTTTCTGTTTCTAAAGCAATGTCTAGACAAAGCATGTCCCTGTGGATCTCTGAAATATAAGAATTTTATCTTAGAGTTTACAGTAAAAAGGAAATTTAGTAATAAAAAAGTCTTTATGATCTGTTAAATTCATGAATCAAATTATAATCCTTGTTCAGTTATTTATGGGAATTATTTAATCCATAGGACCAAACACTAGGGTTTTTTGCTGGAAAGGGTTAACTTTGAGCCCTGAGATACTCTTCAAACTTTGAACCAAAGCTATCCCTTCTAGTTACTTTTTAGTAAATAGTAGGTTAATTCAGAACATAAAGAATGTTCCCCTTGAGTACTATGCTCTCTCTCTCTCTTTTTAATATCTATATGAAACCAAATGGTCAACAGTTACTTTAAAGTATGAATGAGAAGATTGGGGTGGGGGTGGGTGGACAGTGAGGCTAAGTAAATGGGACTGGAACAGCTAGAATGGAAATAATGAGAGTGTTGACACAATGTGAAAAGTGAACTAATGTCACTGACCAAGATGTGTAAAAATTACTGACTGGAGATCTGTATTGCTGTGTATACTTTCACCAAAAATACAATAAAGGATTTGAAAAAAAAAGAAGATGAAGAAAGAATAGAAACTTGGAAACTCTTCCTCCTACTACCAAATTCTGACCTAGGGAAGGGGAGATAAAAAAGGAGGAGAAACTAAGAGAATTTATTATCTAGAATGGAGTGAAGAAAGGAAAGGAAACAGAAGGAGAAGGGAGTGGCAAAAATCAGGGGGGAAGTAGGTTGGGAATTGCCAGTAAGCACTTTTTAAAACAATTTCTTATTTTGAAATAATTTTAGACCTAAACAAAAGTAAAAATAGAAGAAAGAGTTGTCATACTTTACCCAACTTTTCTTAATGTTTAAAATTTATTTAATCATACTCTAAATTAGCAAATCTAAGAAATTAATGGTAGTATAATACTATTGAGTAAACATCACACTTCACTTAAATTCTACCATGATTTTTCCCCATTAATATCCCTTCTCTGTTCCAGGATCCAATTTGTGATCCCACATAGCATTTAGTTGTCATATGTCCTTAGTCTCTTCCAATATGTGACAATTCCTCAGGTTTCATGACCTTGATGCTCTTGAAGAGTATATGCCAAAATTCTACAGATGTGTCTCAATTTGCGTATGTCTCATGAGGATATGCATTTTTGGCAAGAAACCTACCTAACTGATGTTGTATCTTTCTCAGTGTATCATATGAGGGTGGGAGGAGATACATGATGTCCATGTCTTATCACTGGTGAAATTAACTTTGAGCAAGCATTTGGTTAAGGCGTTATCTTCTCAGATTATTTCCACTATCTTTCACTTTGTAACTAATAAATATCTTGGGGGAGATACTTTGACACTGGGTAAATACCCTGTTTCTCTTAAAACTTTTATCCATTGATTTTAGCATCCATTGCTAGATGTCTGCAACAATAATCTGTGTTGTTGTTGTTGCTGTTAGGTGCTGTTGAGTCAGTCCCAACTCATAGCAACCCGATGTACAACAGAATGAAACATGGCCCAGTCCTGTGTCAGTCTCATAATCCATGCCATATCACTGTGTCAATCCATCTCATTGAGGGCCTTACCTTTTTTTTGTTCACCCTCCACTTTACCAAGTGATACTCTTCTCCAGGGAATGGTCCCTTCTGACAACATGACCAAAGTAGGGCAGACAAAGTCTGGCCATTCTCATTTCCAAGGAGCATTCCAGCTGTACTTCTTCCAGGACAGATTTTTTCATTCTTTTTGGCAGTCCATGGTACTTTCAGTGTTCTTTGACAACACCACAACTCAAAAGCATCAATTCTTCTTCACTCTTCCTTTTTCATTGTCCAGCTCTTACATGCATATGAGGCAATTGAAAATACCATGGCTTGGGTTAGGCGCACCTTAGTCTTCAAGGAGACATCTTTGCTTTTCAGCACTTTAAAGAAGTCTTTTGCAGCAGATTTGCCCAGTGCAATATGTTGTTTGATGTCTTAATTGCTGCTTCCATTGATCTTGATTATGGAACCAAGTACTATGAAATCTTTGACAATTTCAATCTTTTCTCCATTTATTGTGATGCTGCTTATTGGTCCAGTTGTGAGGATTTTCATTTTCTTTATGTTGCAGTATAATCCATACTGCAGACTGTAGCCTTCAAACTTCATCAATAAGTGCTTCAAGTCATCCTCACTTTCAGCAAGCAGTTATGCCATCTGCATATCTCAGGTTGTTAATGAGTCTTCCTCCAATCTTGATGCCACGGTCTTCTTCATATAGTCCAGCTTCTTGGATTATTTGTTCAGCATACAGATTGAATAAGTAGATGAAAGGATATAACCTTGATGTACTACCTTCCTGATTTTAAACCATGTAGTATTTATTAATTGGGATTCTTCTGTAAATAATTAATCCTTCTGCTCAATGTATTTATTTATTCAATTATTTACTTAAATATAGACTCATTTATTTTATTCTATGAGTTATAATCCAATATTGTTATTATTATTAATTTTGTTGTTCAAATTGTTTTAGCTTTGCTCACTAGGAGCTTCTTCAGGTCACCTTGTGTCTTTTTGATATTCCATCATTGTAGCACTTTCTTATTTTCAGGCATTTCAGGATGTTCCAGGTTCATCCTATTTTCTTCCTGTCCTAGTTCGGAATTAGCAACTTCTCCAAAATTCCCTGGGTCTTTTCACTGAAGAATAGTGATTTACACCCAAATGTTAGATGGGCTCATTACTAATTGGATATAATTATTTCTAGCTCCTTTCTACAGAGCTGATTTATTCATGTGAACATATTCAAATATCTATATTGTTTCTGATTTAAAACCAAACAATGTGTCCTTGTTCTGATTGAATGACTGACTCTCGGTCTATCTACAGGTTCCTCATGAGCACTATGTGTTCTGAGATTCCCATTCTTCACAATTGTTATCCATAATTTGTTATGATTCACATAATCATATGTCTTTGCATAGGCAATGAAACATAGGTAAATATCTTTCTGGTATTCTTTGCTTTCAGCTAACAACCATCTGACATCAGCAATGATATCCCTCATTCTGTGAGCTTTTCTGAATATACCTGGAATTTCTGGCAGTTCCTTGTCAATACACTGTTGCTTCCATTTTTTAATTATATTCAGCAAAATTTTCCTTGCTTGTGATATTAATGACATTTTTCAATAATTTCTGTATTTTTTTTGGATAATTTTTCTTTAGAATGGGCAAAAATATGGATCTCTTCCAGTTGGTTGCCTAGGTAGCTATCATTCAAATTTCTTGGAATAGATGAATTACTACTTCCAGTATTGCATTCATTTGTTGAAACATCTCAAGTTGTATTCTGTCAATTCCCGAAGTCTTGTTTTTAGCCAGTGTTTTTAATGAAGCTTGGACTTCTTCCTTCAATAGCATTGGTTCTTGATCACATGGTATCTCCTGAAATGTTTGAACATCAACTAAATCTTTTTGTTACAGTGATTCTGTATATTCTTTCCATCTTCTTTTGATGCTTAATGTGCTGTTCAATATCTTGTCCAGAGAATCCTTCAATATTGCAACTTGAAGCTTGAATTTTTTCTTCATATCTGTCTTGGGGAAAGTACAGCCAGGATGCTCTTCAGGGTTAAGATGGCAAGACTTTGTCTCATGTACTTTGTGCATGTTATCAGGAGAGACAAGTCCCTGGTGAAGAACATCGTGCTTGGTAAAGTAGAAGGTCAGCAAAAAAGAGAAAGATTCTCGAGGACATGGACTGGCATTGTGGCTACAACGATGGGCTTAAATATAGCAATTGTGAGGATGGTGCAAGACTGGGCAGTGTGTTTCATTCTGTACATAGAGTCACTAAGAGCTGGACCCAAATCCATGGCAGCTAACAACTACAATATATTGTTTCCACATCCGTCTATCTGTCTGTCTATCTACTTGTCTGTCTGCCCACTCACCTGCCCATCCATCCATCCATTCATCCATCCACCCATCCATGTATCTATCAGTTCAAACTAATATCTTTAATTCTAATCCAATACTACAAGGTTCACTCTAGTTGTTCCTCTTTCCTTATTTGTAACATCTTTATCAGTCAGAAATCTAGTGATAATTATTTAAAATACATCCAGTAATTTAGTCAATTCTAGTATACACATTAAGTAGTTTCATAATTTCTAAACTGTATCACTCTGAGAAACAGATTAAGTAACTACAGTATTTTTGTATAATTCTTTTTGTCTTTAGTCTCATAGTGCCTCATCAAGTAATTTATAGAATCATTTTTACTTGCTTAAAGGGTCTTAAATAACACTGATGATGCTCAGCATGGTGAATACAGCAACTGGTATAATCCACTCTGAATTCAACTATGTTGCTATTGTTAGGTGTTGTCAAGTCAGTTCGGTCCCTAGTGACCCTATGTACAACCGATTGAAACAATGCCTAGTTCTGCACCATCCTCACAATAATTATCATGCTTAAGCCCATCATTGCAGCCACTGTGTCAATCCACCTTGTTGAGGGTCTTCCTCCTTTTTGCTGACCCTCTACTTTACCAAGCACCATATCCTTCTTAAGTAACTGGTCCCTTCTGATAACATGATCACAGTATAAGAAATGAAGTCTGGTCATTCTCACTTCTAAGTAGCATTCCAGCTATACTTCTTCCAAGACAGATTTGTTCATTCTTCCAGCAGTCCATGGTATATTCAATATTCTTTGCCAACATCACAATTGAAATGCATCAATTCTTCTGAGGTCTTCCTTATTCATTGTCCAGCTTTCATATACACATGAAGTGATTGAAAATACCATGGCTTGGGTCAGGCATAAGCTAGGCTTCAAAGTGACATCTTTGCTCTTTGACAATTCAGAGCGGTCTTTTGTAACATATTTGCCTAATGCAATACGTTGTTTGATTTCTTGACTGCTACTTCCATGGCTATTTATTGAGGATCCAAGAAAAATTAAATCCTTGACAACTTAAATCTCTTCTCTGTTTATCATAATGTTGCTTATTGGTCCAGTTGTGTGGAATCTTTTTATATTGAGATATAATCTATATTGAAGGTTACTGTCATTGATCTTCATCAGTAAGTGCTTCAAATCTTCATTTTCAGCAAGCAGGGTTGTGTCATCATCCACATATCACAAGTTGTTAATGGTTTTCCTTCAATTATGAGCCCAAGTTCTTCTTCATGTAGTCCATCTTCTCAGATTATTTGCTCAGCAGGGAGATTGAATAACTATGGTGAAAGGATACACACACCTTTCCTGATTTTAAACCATACAGTATGCCCTTGTTCTGTTCACTGCCTCTTGGTCTATGTAGATTCTTCATGAGCACAATTAAGTGTTCTGGAATTCTCATTCTTTGCAATGTTATCCATAATTAGTTATAATCCACACAGATAAATGCCTTTGTACAGTCAATATATCTCAGGTAAACATAATTCTGGTGTTCTTCACTTTCAGCCATGATCCATCTGACATTAGCAATGATATCATTCATTCTACATCCTCTTCTAAATCTAGTTAGAATTTCTGCTGCAATCATTTGTGAATTATCTTCAGCAAAACTTTACTTGAATGTCATATTAATGACATTGTTTGATAATTTCCACATTTTGTTGCATCACCTTTCTTTGACACAGGTACAAAAACAGATCTCTTTCAGTTAGTTGGCCAGGTAGCTATCTGCCAAATTTCTTGGCATAAACAAGTGAGCACTTCCAGCATTGCACCCATTTGTTGAAACATTTTAATGGGTATTTTGTCAATTCCTGGTCTTTGATTCAGACTTGCATATAACAGCTCAGAACCCTAGTGGAATAGTGTTGGCTTATGTTGGAAAGAGAATCAGCCACAGAAGAAATATTGCAATAACCTCAGCTTTGCATCAGTCTGCCTCAGTTTCCCTGAAGAGTGTCCCAGGTGCTCTGATCTTTCACAGAGAAGTAGAATCACATTCTTTGCCTCTCACAACCATTTTGAGATGTCTTAACTTACAGCAGAGGAACAAGTCATAAAAGAAGGAAGCTACCTATTCTAAATGTATTTGTTTTTTAGAAAAATAAGTGATAATACCAGGAAAAGCATGTAGTTTAGAAAACAAGCAGAATGTTATAGTTAGCTTCATAACTTTTCATTACTGGCTATTTCAGAGGTTTGTGCCAGTGATAGTAGTCATTGCAACCTAACTCTTTGCCATTGAATCAATTTGGACTCATGGTGCATGTTACAGAGTCAAACTGCTCCACAGGGTTTTCCTTGCTGTAAGCTTTACCAAAGCAAATTACTACTAGTCTTTTCTTTCTATCACCTAGTGGTGACACTGGGTGAGTTTAAACTGCCAATCTTTATGTTAGCAATCAAGTGTAAAGCATTTGTGCATTCAGGGACCTTATGTTAGTCATTAAACAAACAAACAAACAAACAAACAAATAACATTGCCATTGAGTCAATTCTGACTCACAGTGTTAGTAGAACTGCTTCAGAGGGTTTTCCAAAGTGTAATATTTAGGGAAGTACATGAGTAGCTAGTGGGTTCAAACTGCCAAACTTTTGATTAGCAGCCTAACACTTAACCACTGTGCCATACTACTCATTAGGCTTACATAGCATAATTTTATTTTCTCTTCAGTTATAAGTAGTTAAAGATATTAGTTATACTAATAACTAACAGGAGCTCTGGTAGTGTAGTGGGTAAGGCATTTGGCTGTTAACTAGAAGGTTAGCAATTCAAACCCACCAGCTGCTCCACAGGAGAAGAAGAAGCAATATACTTCTGTAAAGATTTACAGCCTTGGAAACCCAATGGGGGTTTCTATGAGTTGAAACTAACTCAATGGCAGTGCTTTTTTTTAAATAACTAATAGTTATGACTATTCAAGTATATAGAGTTGGAATGTATATGAAGCCAAGTCACAATGACCCCCTTAGTAGAATATTCTAAAAAGATTAATATTAGTCCCTTTTTCTTGCCATAAATCATAATTGTGAGATTCTTCCTTTAAATCTTACTACAAACACTAACAGCAGCAGAGTTAAGCAAAGAAGTTTAGTCTTTGTGCATATATTATCACCCCACATCCCAATCATGATACAGATCATCATAAATTTACTTTCATCTACTTTTAAAAATAGAATTTGTAAGTCCATTCTAAAAAAACTCCTTCCTATACCTACTGGCAGTTTGCATCTGTATTTGTCCTGTGCCAGCTGGGCTACAGTGAGTCATAAGTTGATTTAACCTTTTACATAGCAAATTCCACATGGATCTTCCTGAGATGGTGATTTTCGGTCATCAGCTCTCAGGTTCCTAACCCCAGACACTAATGTATATGTGTTTACTATACCTGATCTTTGTATTTCACACCTTAACTTGGTACTGGCCTCACTCATGAATGATTCAGTTGATTTTTTTTTTTTTTTTAATTGACTTTGTGTACATTCTAGAGTGTGTTATCCTAGGAGCAAGCCCAAAGGGATTTCTATATGTGCCTAAGAATGATACATTAAATCTTTCATAAATAAAATAATCAAAACCATAAAATCATATTTTAAAAATTAAATCACTCACTACCATTGAGCAATTCAAATCAACTCAGCAAGTATGGAAATCTGATGAATCAATTTTTTTGTGATAGCCCAAGAAAAGGTGGCAGAAGAAAACAAAATTGAAGCTTTTCAACTTCTTTGTCTTTTCTACTAGGTTAAATATGTTTTCTATTAGATTAAGCACATTTTCCTAATTATCAGTTAAGGAGAAATAAATTAGTATATTTTTGATGATACCTTCTTAAAAAATCATTAAGAATTCTTCACCCAAATCCTAATTAAAAAAAAAAAAATCATTAAGAATTAAAAACAAAACTACCACACTTAAAATACTACTTGGGTTATTGTATAGAAACTATATTCCATTTTATGTGATTATGTTCTCATTTATAACTATCTCAGTGACCTAAAGACAATCCAAAGTCAGCTATTTGTCCTTTAAAGTAAAATTTTAGGTAGGTACTGTATTCTCAGAACAAAACACAAACTTCTCTGCACGGCACACAAATACCTATGAGAGTTCCAGAAATGAGCAGGGGCCTTGATTCTTTCTTCTTCTTCCTTGTCCTCTGCCCTACCCCCAAGCTATTTTCCCAGTTTTATTAAAACACCTGCAATTTCCGAACAATGCCACATTTCCTCTTATTTTGTCCTTTACATAAGATAAGAATCCACTCTTGCCCTATTTTGCCTGGCCAACTCCCTTTCCTCCTTCAGGTTACAGTTGGTTGTTTTAGTTGTTAGCTGCTATCAGGTAGGCTCCTGACTCACAGCAGTCCCATGCACAATGGAAGGAAATGCTGCCTGGTCTCATACAATCCCCATGAGGGGCTGCGGATCAGACTGTTGTAATCCATAGGGTTTTCATTAGCTGATTTTCTGAAAGTAGATTGCTAGGCCTTTCTGCCTATTCTATCTTCATCTGGAAGTTCCTCTGCATCATAGCAACAAGCAAGTTTCCACTGACAGATGGGCGGTGGCTGCATTTGAAGTGTACTGTCTGGGAATGGAACCACTGACTCACCAATGTCCCCTCATAGACATTCCTTTTTCCAGAATTGTCTTAATTTCTTGGAGACTCTTCATTTAGGTGCTTGAATGTCTTCCCTGGGAGTGTTTCTTCTTCACAACTGAACTTAGGAACCAGGCACTTGTCAAATACATGAGGAAAGAGCCTTTAAATTCAGGCCCTGTAACCCAACTCCTCTGAAATGTGGTATGCGTGAGACTCACCTGCTTCCGCATCACATCGGTAGCCTGCATGATGTAGCGAGGAGGCAACCCATGGCTTCTGGCCAGAATGATGGCCTGCTCCAGTGTCACACTCAGGGTGCATCTGTTGCAAAAGCAAGAACAGTCAAACCCACCAGTTCTCACCAACTTTTCAAGATAGTTTGGGTTACTAAACTCAGAATAAGAAAGTGACAGCCAAAATCAAATCCACTAGA
>NW_006921768.1:6662247-6664751 GCF_000298275.1 Orycteropus afer afer
TTGAACCCACCAGCCACTTTGTGGAAGAAAGATGAGACAGTCTACTTCCACAAAGATTTACAGCTTTGGAAACCCAATGGGAATTGCTATGAGTGAGAATCAACTTGATGGCATTGAGTTTGGTTTTGGTAACTAATCTAAAGGTTGGCAGTCAAGCCACCCGGTGGCACTGTGAAAGAAAGGTCAGGAGATCTGCATCTGAAAAATTACAGCCAAAAAAAAAAAAACCCTATGGACTTCAGTTCTAGTCTACCACACATGGACTTGCCCTAAGTTGGAATCAGCATTCTGTTAAATTACTTGTAAAGCAACTTTCTCATTAGCTTACAAAAGACTTTGAAAGCATTAATAACACATATACAGATGGACTAAAGTTTTATAATTAGCTTCTCATAGGGCATGATATTTACAAACATCTGATATTTACAAACATATCAGATAGGAATCTGATATCAAATTATATTGTTGTTTTACATGTAATGTAAGCTGTAGAACAACATATGCCACTGAATACCAAGAAAACTAATGGCAGTTCATGCTTGACAAATCAATTTTTATAACACATTTAATCACCAGCTGACTTCATAGACCGTAACCTTTTTCTTCTCCTTAAGGTCTTCTCTACTCCAATTTGAAGTTTTTATTGAGCCTAACACTTTAATCAATAATACTCATTGCACAAGCTGAATGAAGCTAAGAAAAAAAATCTTTTATCTTTTTCTAACCATATGGAAATATGTTTGTGCATTCCTAATAAAACACTCTTTGCCCTATTCCATTTGTAATAGACACTTACTCATTGTGAGGGGTTTTTAACAGGCAGCCTATAATTTTTATCCATTTTCTTAATTGAAAACTGATTTATTTCATTGTTTCAAGTTGTAGTAAACAGTAGTACAGCAAATTTTGTGCAGAGATTTTTAAAGATTTTTCTGATTTCAGGAAACCAATGTGGCCATTTACATCCTGTTTGACAGGAGAGCTCTGGTGGCCTTGTGTCCAAGGCATTTGACTGCTAACCAGAAGGCTGGTGGTTCAAACCCACAAGCCACTCCTCGGAAGGAAGATTGAGCAATCTACTTCCCTAGAGACACCACCTTGGGAATCCAAGGAGGGGTCGCTATAAACCCAAGGAGGGGTCGCTATAAACCCAAGGAGGGGTTGCTATGAGTCAGGACTGACTCAACAGCAGTGAGTTTGGTTTGGTTTGTGGAACACATCAGGAAAAAAAAAAAAAAAAGATGACTGCATCTATATGTGCCTTTTCGTACTAATTACTGTATATAATCCAATTAGGTCTTAAAATTAATTTGGAATAAAAGAAAAAAAAAAAAGGGAAAAATTTTCAGAGGCAGCCATGTAGGAAATACTGCCAATATTCCATTCACTTTTGATGGCTCCAAAAAAGGCCTAGGTTTTTCACTTACAGCCTCACAAAATTCCATTTTCCTAAATTAAGCATATGAAAGAAAGGCTAGCAGGACTAGCAGTAAATCCTCAACTCTGCTGTCAATATGCCATCATTTGCCTCATAGGTTTTTATCTTCTCTTAACTATCTATCTAAATCTGAATGTGGAGTGGAAAAATTCAGCATTTGCAAGAAGCATTTTGATTTTGGCATTCTCTGAAAGACTCAGATCCAGAAATGAGCACATGGGTTTTCAGTGGTACATAAAAGTATAGTCAGCGTCAGATTTTATAAGAAATCATTTCATTTTTATAGGCATTTTTCTGGTTAACAGTAAGACTGTTTTACTAACTCTGGGCAAGAGACTGAAATGAGTCCACAGAAGGCCAGGAATCCTAAACAATCCCATTTAATATGAATTTCTCACCTGGGCCCCTAACCTCCTTTCTAGTACCATTTCTGTTTTCATATTACCAGTAGCCATGGAGTTAAGCCCAACTCATGTGTGCTTCATGTGTATCAGACCAGAACTGTGCCCCACTGGGGTTAATAGTTGATTTTTCAGACGGAGATCACCAGGTCTTTCTTTTGAGGTGCCTCTGAGGTGAACTCAAACCTCCAACCTTACATTTAGCAGCCAAGCATGGTAACCATTTGTACCACCCAAGGATATTCTCACATTTGACAGTTTAATTAACTTTTAAGTAAATCTATCTTTTCACTCTATTCTGGAAAATATAGACCTTCAATTGTTCAGCTCCTTCTAACTGCAACATCATTTAAAAAGTTCAGATAACTTTTCTCTAGGGGTCACAAATGTAATAAAATAAATGTCAAGACTAGATTCTGTCCTTCACAAAAGCATAAATATATTATATACACGGAAGAATGTTTCTCAGTACTTTCAGCAATAAGACATTTAAAGTAATAGCTTTACTTAAAGAATACTCTTGAGGAAGCTCACTTGACAGGGCTGCAAAATTATAAAATGTTAATTTCCCCATAGGAAGAAAAAGGAAAGGGCCAATATATCTGTGTTTATGATTAATATGTCTCCTTGACATATTTTCTATAGTTAATAGATCCCACATCACC
>NW_006921768.1:6665076-6667485 GCF_000298275.1 Orycteropus afer afer
TACATAGATCAAGAAGCTGCTGTTTGAATAGAATTGGGGGACACCACATGATTTAAAATCAGGAAAGGTGTGTGTCAGGATTGTATATTTTCATCATACATTTTCAACCAATATGCTGAGCAAATAATCAAAGAAGCTTGACTATATGAAGAAGAACACAGTCTCAGCATTGGGAGGAAGACTCATTAACAATCTGTGATATGCAGATGACACAACTTTCCTTGCTGAAAGTGAAGTACACTTGAAGCACTTACTAATGAAAATCAAAGACTACAGACTTTAGTATGGACTATACTTCAACATAAAGAAAACAAAAATCCTCACAAATGGACCAATAAGCATCATCATGATAAATGGAGAAAAGATTAAAGTTCTCAAGGATTTCATTTTTCTTGGATCTACAATCAATGCCTGTGGAGGTAGCAGTCAAGAAGTCAAATGATGTACTGCATTAGACAAATCTTTAGTGTTCAAAAGCAAAGATGTCCCTTTGAGGACTAAGGTATGCCTGACTCAAGCCATGGTATTTCCATTCTCCTCATATGCATGGTAAAACTAGACAATAAATAAGAAACATCAAAGAATAATTGATGCCTTTGAATTATGGTGTTGGTGAGGAATATTGAATATACCATGATACTAATAGGAAGAAATACAGCAAGAATGCACCTTAGAAAAGAGGATGGCGAGACTCGTCTCACGTATCTTGGACATGCTGTCAGGAGGGTACATGCCCTGGAGGACATTATGCTTGGAAAGTTGAGGTACAGCAAAAATGAGGAGGAACCTCAATAAGATGGGTTGACACAGTGTCTGCAACAATGGGTTCAAACAGCAATGACTGTGAGGATGGTGCAGGACCAGGCAGCATTCTGTTCTACTGTACTTATTTTCACTCTGAGTGGGAAAAGACTCAAAGGCACCTAACAAAAACAATGAAAGAGACGGGAGCCTCGATGGTACAATAGTTAAATGCTCGGCTGCTAACAAAAAGTTTGGTGGTTCAAATCCACTCCACAGCAGAAAAATCTGGTGATCTACTCCCATAGAGATTATTGATTGATTGATTGTCATTCTGTTGAGTCGATAGCAACTCATAGTGACCCCTCCTTGGGTTTCTGAGGCGGTATCTCTGTGGAAGTAGATTGTCCAGTCTTCCTTCTGAGGAGTAGCTGGTGGCTTTGAACCACGAGCCTTCTGGTTAGCAGTCAAATGCCTTAGGTACTATGCTGCCGGTAGCATAGAAAAATCTACGTGGAAGTTCTATTCTGTCACTTGACATGACCATGAGTCAGAATCGACTCAACAGCACCTAACAAAAGCAACAACATGGAAGAAACAGAAGTACTTTTCTGTTCATTCTTTCAACATTTTTTTTTCTTTTATTATTATTTATTGTGATTTGGGTAAAATTTACAGATCAAATTCATTTTTCATGCAACAGCTCCTACATATTTTGTTTCAGGACATTGATTGCAATCTCCATTATCTAATAGCTCTCTTCTCACTTCCTCCCTGTGGTTATTTTTTCCCTGCGTCGTACTTTCCTATGCATTCCTGCCCTCTGAGCTATCTCCCTGTGCAAATACTGTCCTTCTGATCTACTGTGATTGACTGTTCTAAGGAGTGTACCTACCTGGTTTAAATGCTCACCTTATATGCCTGTCTATTGTTTGGCCAGAAGCCACGGGAGTGAGTTCAATTTCAGACCCAAAGAATGACAAGAGGTCATAGTCTCAGGTTTCTCCAGTCTCTATCAGACCAGTGAGCTCGGTCTTTCTTTTATGAGTTTGAGTTTTGTTCCACAATTGTCTCCTACTCTACTCAGGATCTCCTATTTTGATCCCTTTCCAAGCAGTTGACCATGGTAGTCAGGCACCATCTAGTTCTGTTTTCAGAGTCATGTAGGCTGAGGTTCACATAATCCACTAGTCCCCTGGACTAATTGTTTTTATATGTCTTTGGTTTTCTTCATTCTTCTTTGCTCTGGATGAGGAGAGACCAATTGTTGCATCTTAGATGACCACTTACAAGCTTTTAAGACCCCAGTTGCTACTCACCAAAGTAGGATGTGGAGCAATATTTTTATGTAGTATGTTATGCCAATTGAGCTTGATGTCCCCTTGACCATGGTCCCAAGCCCATGGGACCAGGGGCATATTTTCTCAGGGTGTTTGGCTGTGGCTAAGAAGTTATCATAAATTTGCCTTGTTGGCTCTGTTATGCATATGGACATTCTTACAGCACATGAAAATACCTATGCAGAAATATTGTCTGCCAAACTTATATACAGTCATGGGTATATTCCCTTGTGCCTAGACATCTCTGATTATTTAGCCTATCTACTGATGTAACCACCTGTAGACTAATGTTTGTTGTTACTGATAATGCAGTATTGTGTATATAAAA
>NW_006921768.1:6668290-6669981 GCF_000298275.1 Orycteropus afer afer
GGAGAAGGATGTCATGCTTGGTAGGGTGGAGGGTCGACGGAAGAGGGGGAGGCCTTCAACGAGATGGATTGATACGGTGGCTGCGACGATGGGCTCAAGTATAGCAGGGATTGTGGGGCTGGTGCGGGATCGGGCAGTGTTTCGTTCTGCTGTGCATGTGGTCGCTATGAGTCAGAAACGACTCGATGACACTTAACAACAACAACAACAACAATATCTATTTGTGTCCTGGTTCTCACTTCTTTAGGATATATACCGAGGAATGGGATTGCTTCCAGCCCTGGGACCAGCGGAAGGCAGGTGTTTGCTTGCGTGGAGCCGCCCGCAGGCACAGGACACAGTAAGCCAGCCATAGGACCATCAGAAGGTGAGTGTTTGTGTGTGTGGAGCTGCCCCAGGCACAAGCCACAGTAAGACAGCTGCAGGACCGAGGAATGGGATTGCTTCCAGCCCTGGGACCAGCGGAAGGCAGGTGTTTGCTTGCATGGAGCCGCCCGCAGGCACAGGACACAGTAAGCCAGCCATAGGATCATCAGAAGGTGAGTGTTTGTGTGTGTGGAGCTGCCCCAGGCACAAGCCACAGTAAGACAGCTGCAGGACCAGTGAAAGGCAGGTATTTGCCCCTGGGGCAGGCTAGGTAAGCAAGCAGGGTGAGGGAGACCAGAAAATGAGCAGAACAGTGGAACAGCTAGGGGAGGCAAACTTGTCTGTCATATTCTCCTACTGGGGTGGCTTGAGTGTTACTGTGAGGCTGGAGGCTATGCCACTAGTGTTTCAATTGCCAGTAGGGTTACCCACAGTGGGCAGGTTTCAGCGGAGCCTCTAGACTAACACAGACTCAGAAGAAAGGAGAGGCCATTCACTTCTCAAAGAATTGGCCAGTGAAAACCTTATAAACAGCAGTGAAACATTGTGCAATATAGTGTCAGAAGAAGAGACCCTAAGGTCAGAAGACACTCAAAATATGATGGGGGAAGAGCTGCCTCTTCAGAATAGAGCTGACTTTAATGATGTGGATAAAGTAAAGGTTTCAGGACCTCCATTTGCTGATGTGGCATGTCTCAAGATGAGAAGAAACAGCTGCAAACATCCATTAATAATCAGAACATGGAAGGTACCTAGTATGAATCTAGGAAAGTTGGAAGTTGTCAAAAATGAAAGGTAACACATAAAGATTGATATCCTAGTGCTCTAGTTACCTAGTGCCACTCTGACAAGAATATACCACAAATGGGAAGGCCATAACAAACAGGAGTTTCTTTTCTTACAGTTTGGAGGCTTTCAGTCCAAGTTCAAAGTGCCATGCTCTAGGAACTGGGTGATAGCCCCTCAACTTTGGGGTCCAGCTCTGCCTCCTGCTCCTGGCCCACTGGAGCTAGAGGCATTTCTTCACTCAGAAAGCTGCTGGCTGCTGAGGCTGGCAAACCCAAGGTTGACAAGTAAAAAGGCACAGTCCCGATGTTACCAAACCACACAGCAGGTCATTAATTTAAGTCTATTTTAAGTCCCAAGGTCAGCAGAGTATGGCAGCCTGCTGAACAGCAACATGGCTACATGTAGGGTCCAAGCATGCCATAAGCTTGAGACTATCTCCGAGGCTTCTCCTTATATATAGGAAGAGACCACATCCCAACAAAGACAGCTACTCAGCTGCTTGTGGCAGATCCCACCATGGAGTTTACTACCAGTCT
>NW_006921768.1:6673997-6675515 GCF_000298275.1 Orycteropus afer afer
TAGTCCCAGCAACAGTGTATGAGAGTCCCAATCCCTTCACATCTTGGCTGGCATATTTTATTTTCTGTCTTGTTGAACTCTGCTATTATTTCTGGGGTAAGATGGCATTTCAGTGTTGTTTTGATTTGACTACTAATGAGAGGGCTGGCAGTTCAAATCCACCAGCCACTCCTTGGAAGGAAGATTGGGCGATCTACTTCCGTAGTGATAATGTCTCAGAAACCCAAGGAGGGCTCGCTATGAGTCAGATCCAACTCAACAGCAGTGAGTTTGGTATTGGTTTTTGGTAATGGCTAATGACTGCAGACATTTCTCTGTGTGTTTGTCAGCCACCTGAATATCTTCTTTGGTAAAGAGTTTGTTCATGTCTTCTGCTCATTTCTTAAATGGATTGTTGGTCTTTTTGATATTGCTGTGTTGGAGTTTTCTAAAATTGTAGAGATAAATCCCTTGTCAGATAGTTCATTGCTGAATATTTTTCCCAATTTGCAGGCTCTCTTCTTACTCTTCTGGAGATCCTTTGATGCACATAAGAATTTAATTTTTAGAAGGTCCCCAGTCATCTACTTTATCTTCTGCTGTTAGTGCACTTTCACTTATGTTTGGTAGTCTATTAATGCCATATATTGGGGCCTCTAAGTTTGCCACTAATTTTTCTTTGTTGAATTTTATAGTTTTAGGTTTTACATTTAAGTCTTTGATCCATCTGGAGTTAGTTTTGTGTATGATGTGATGTATGGGTTTTGTTTCATTTTCTGCAAATGAATATCCAGTTTGCCAGCACCATTCATTAAAGACACTATCTCTTCCTTATTTAATGAATTTTGGCTCTTTGCCAATGATCAGCTGACTCTAGGTGAAGGGTCTATTTCTGGGTCCTCCCTTCTGTTCCATGTCTCTGTGTCTTTCATCATACCAATATAAATCAATATAAAAAACCAGGCTTTTTTTGACTTCTGTCACTGTAAAGTAGGTTTTGAGAGAGAGAAATGTGAAACCTCCTACTTTTCTTTTTCTTTTTCAGTAGTGCTTTATTTATCCAAGGGCTATTTCCTTTCCATATCAAGTTAGTGATTGTTTTTCCATGTACTTAAAGAATGTTGATGGAAGGGATTACATTGAAGGTATAGATTGCTTTGGGTTGTACTGGCATTTTCACAATGTTCTGTCTTCCTATTCATGAACATGGTATCTTCTTCCATTTGCATAGATCTCTTCTAGTTTCTTGAAGTAGTGTTTTGTAGTTTTCTTTGTATTGGTCTTTGGTGTCTCTGTAAGATTTATTCCTGAGTGTTTTATCTTTGTAGTAGCTATTGTAAATGATACTAATTTCCTTTTGAGAGTTCTGTTTGCTGTTGTAGAGGAATCCAACTGATTTGTGTATATTGTTTTGTAGTCTGTATTCTGTCACTATGCTAAATCTTTCAATTAGTTCCAGCAATTTTCTTGTTGAGTCTTGGATTTCCTATATATAGGATCATATCCTCTGAAAAATAGATAGTTTTATTTCTTCCTTAC
>NW_006921768.1:6678153-6685942 GCF_000298275.1 Orycteropus afer afer
TCTTTAGATGATCTCTAAATTCAGGAGGGATATATTCAAGATCATACTTACAAATATGTGTAAGTTAAATGTGTAAAATGTAAAAGGTTAAGACTGCTCTCTTTGTTACATTTCAAATTCCCTTCTGTCAGATTGAGTAGCTTTCAAATGACTGTTGTTATTTCTGGAATTGAGTTAAACGAAGTTGAGTGGGGGAACATTAGGCTAGATTTACTGAGATCTATTCATATTATTCATAGTTACATCTATTTGTTGTTAGGCAATTGTAGTATCCTGTTGTAGGAATTCTAGGAATATCTCTTGTGTAAACTTAAGAAGAAATAAAACTGGAACATCACTTAGACGTGAAGGTGAGACTTCATCTTGCCTACTTTGACACATCAGGAAGCAGCAATCAATAGAAAAATGACATCATATTTGGTAAAGTAGAGGGTAAGCAAAAATGAGAAAAACCCTTAACGAGATGGATTGAGCTCAACAATGGGCTCAAACATACCAAAGATCACGGACGTGGTGTCGGACTAGGCAACATTTCATTCTGTTATATATAAAGTTGCCATGAGTTGGAGTCAATTCAATGACAACTGACAGCAACAACTGTGCAAACTAACCCAATATTAGGAGCTCTGAAAAGAGGGAAGTACCAGAGGTCACACTGCAATATACCCATATCCTGGGACATCTAGGACTGGAAGTATGTGTGTGATGGAGAAAAAAATCATGTTAAAAATAGAATTAGAGAAGGTACTCTAACGAATATTCTTCTAAACATTATGGCTGATATGTAAAAGAACCTTATAGAGGTTTTCTATATTTAATAACAACCTTAAAAATTTCCAAGATATTAGCAATAATAAGTTTGATGTTGAAAGTCTTTTCTGTTATCACTAAAAAAAAATGATTAGTCATGCTTGAGAAAATGTTGAATTATTTTTTCTATTTTCTGTATAGAAAATTGTATTACATAGTCAATGTAATTTGAAGAGGCAGTCAAAGAGTATGACCCCAAAAATGTAGGAAATAAATGCAGATGTGGGTCAAGGAATTAAGTAACTATATCATGTTATTTTTCTACATTTTATAACGTTTGTAGCATTTGTCAACCTGTTGAACTCTGTAATGTATTTTTTCTATCATTTAAAATAAATATTAACTTTCATTTCTATTTTGTATTTGTAATATTTTATTCTTTTTCATAAAGAGGGTATTTAACTTATGACTCCAAAATTTTTCATCCTCCCCATTGTACTGAGATGAAGCAGTGAATGGAACAAAATCCCTTCCCTTTAGAGAAGAAAAGAAACATGAAAATAAATAAATGTATAACATCAAGTAGTGATGAGTGCTATCAAGAAAAATCATTATTGTACAGGAATAGAAAGTGAATGGGACAGATAGAATGCAGAGGGTGAGTCTGTTATTGGGAAGACCATTTCAGGGAAAGCAAGTGCAAAGGTTCTGAGGTTAATTCTTGTTTAGTTTGTTCAAGAATAAGTACAGAATTCCATAGGCTGGAGGGCTCAGAGATAAGAAGGAGATGAAGTACAAGATGTAGCATACCAACGGGGCCAAACACGCAAGGCCTTGTGTGTCAGAGTTTAGGAGTAAGTAGGTTCCTTACTCATTTATTTCATTGGTTGGTACAAGTTACATTATAAAGCATACAAATTTGTTAATCCCAAATTATCAAAGTATTTCACTAAGTATCCAATATTAACATCTAATCAATACTGTATTCAAAGCATCTTTGGTTGCTTTCCATTGGCAACATTTGTAAAAGCAAACTCTTCATCCTAATGTTTAAGATTGTCTATCAAGTACTCTCCCGTTTTCTACCCCATCTTCCCAGAACATTACCTTAACACTCTACACAGAACTTTTTTCTGCTTGTGATCACTATCTTGATCTCATTGCATAACTTCCTCCAAATCTAGGATATTTAATCATCTTTTTTTCTATCCTTCATCACTTTAAAAATATCTTGGAACCTCTTTCTGAATGTAGAATGTTGGTTTATAACATGAATTTCACAACCAGAGACAATGGGGTTGAACTTCCCAGTTTATTTGTATTCTCTAAGCCTCAATTTTTCATATCTAAAATGAGACAGCAGGTGTACCAGCCTCATAAGGTACCTGAGCATGGCCAGAGGTCACAAGTTCCATCACTCAACCACATATGTGGTGACATCATGCCCACCTCTCCACTATAAGTATATAATTGTTGATATAAACCTCAATATGGTAGACACATTATTTGGAAAATCTAACAAGCTTGAGTTTTTGTAAGTCACTTTCTCAAACCCATCACATTTTAACTATTTTAAAAAGTCTTTTATACTCCTTTTTATTATGAGGTATTGAAGTAGGCTGTGGAATTTCTTTTAAATTATTTGTTGTTGTTACTCTTGTTAGGTGCTATGGAGTCAATTTTTGAGTCATAGTGACCCATAGTATAGAGCAGAACTGTCCCATAGGGTTTCCTAGGCTGTGATGATTATGGAAAGATCAGCAAATCTTTTTCCTCTGGAGATACTGGGTGGGTTCAAACCACCAATCTTTCGGGTAGTAGTTGAGTACCTCTATTACACCACCAGGGCTCCTTTTTTTTAAAAAAATCATTTTTTAAATAAGATTATGATATTGTAAAATTAAATAACTACATGAAGAAAAGCAAACTTTTACCAGTATTTATTTTTATAAATTGAGATTTGCTGATATGATCCTTTTTGATGTTTATTTATTCCATATGTTTGTCCCAACTGAATCTGGGCATCATTTCTCAACTTTATTTTATATGTCAAACTGAAGAGTTGGCTAAGCACTATTTCTTGATGATAATGGTTAAAGAAAAAGATCAAGATCCACACTTCACCCTCAACTACCTTAACCCTTTTGTGACTGAATTATTTTCTGCTTTGAAATTTGTGTTGATACCATGTTTTCAGTAATGGGAGGCATGGTGAAATCAAGAGGAAAAAAAAAGTTTTGAGGTAATATGAATTTTGATATAATTATGTGGGACACATATGTCCCAAGTGAACTCTGGTGGTAGGACTGGTGGGGAGAGACCATTTTTTTTTTCAAATTCACACAATTATGCAGGCAATTATTACCAAGCAGCAGCATATATATGATAACTAGGATAGGAACCTCCAAAAAAACCTGAGAGGCTGAAAATGCTGATGTGTGATATAAGTCCCATGGGTCACAAAAGGGTTAAAAGTTCCTTGGAGAGATGTTTTCATTTTCTTAATTTGTTTAGGTGCAAAATACTGTACTATAATCATGTATTAACTCATATCTATTGCATTACATTCAATTGACTATTGAAGATTTTCTGTTTTATTTGTAGCATTTTCTTAACTGTTAATTCTTCCCTTTAAAAGGTTTATGACACTTCTATAATAAATTAAATAATAATATATTCTACAAACCTAAGGACCATATACATATTTGGCCATTTACTATGATCACAGACAAAAACATCAGTTTTGTTCTAATTACATTTCCAAACCTCCAGAGAAGTATCACCTCATTTAATGTTGATTCAAATTGTACTGATCAAAGAATGCAACCTCCCAAGGGCTGAACTGCATTAAATTGAACACTTAGGGAGATTCATCACCTCTTTTGGACCCTAAGGGAGATGTAGCAACTCAAAATCAAACTGGCATGGGAAACAAAACAATATTAAGTTTATGGCTTTGAGCTTTGTTTTTCTGCAGTGGTTTTATTTGCTAATTCTCAGCATGCTTACTGTCAGGAACTCTGAGGTTTTGCATGGTAGCTACTCATTATACTGCTATCTCTTGGGGCAATCCCAATTTTTTTTTTTTTTTTTTTTATTACCAGGACAAGAGAGTCATTTGGAGTCTACTAATGACTATAATGAAGATCTCTGAATTTGTAACTACAACAATTTGTGATAAATTGACATGTGGATTTTGAAGGAAAAAATAATTTCAATGTTATTAAAAAATCAACCTTTTGTAAGAGGTGCTTTGTTATTATTTTCTCATATTCTTAAACTTAGGATTGGATTGAACATTAGTTTGAACCAGCTTTACTGAACTTCTCAATAATATTGTACTGTCTACTCCAAATAAAACTTATCCCCAAAGAACAAAATCTACTAGGGTCACTGAATTGAAGGATACATAGAATAAATGACTCATGTTGAGATTTCAAAGGGTACTTGAGCACCAATTTTTAGCTATTTTGTGCAATAATAATGAAACTAAATCATTTGGATAAGTGTGTTCTTTTTTCACGTGTGCTAGTGTAATAGAATGTATTTGGCAAGCACATCCAAAGTTGAAGACAAGTGTCAAGGTTTTCTGAGTTTACGGGACTACATGCCAAATAACAACTGACCAGCAGTGGAAATGGCAGCATTAGGGATAGCACCACAACAATATCTATAAACTGACTAAATGTTCAAACTTGTTTTTTATTCACTTGTATTGATATGGGGATTATTTTGATTTTGTAGGAGAGAAATATAAGGGAAAATAAGTATTTTTAAATTTTGAAATCAGCAAGTTTAGTCTCAACATAGAATTCTATAAAATCACACTCTGATTTTGTTTTGTAGCCTGGATGGCTATGGGATCACCTCATTTCATCATCATTTATAACCACAGTGCTATATTTAGCCATGGAAACAGCAAAGAATTTCCTTAGGGCCAACACATCCCTCAGTGTCTATGTATCCGGGCTGTCTAGGAAATGGATTGTTTTGATAATACTCTTCTCATCAATTATAAATGTCCTTGTATAGCTATGGAGCCCCTGGGCGGGACAAACAATTAACGCACTGGACTGTTAACCAAAGGGTTGGAGATTTGAGTTTAGTCAGAGATACCTGGGAAGAAAGGGCTGGCATTCTGCTTCTGAAAAGTCAACCATTCAAAACCCTATGGAGCATAGTTCTACTCCAACACACATGGGATTGCCATGAGTCAGAACCTTCTGGCAAATGGTTTTTATAGTTACAGATTTATATGTAGAATCTTAAAAAGGTAGATGTTAAAATATGAAATCACATCCCCTGTATCTATGAGAATCTTCTTTCTTTTAATTAAAAGTCAGGTCATGCCCTTGTTCAAAGGATGATCATTAACAAATTTTTAGAATTTAATCAGATTTGTGTCTCTGTGATACTTTATTAAGCTGAAGTTACCTAGGCAGCCTTCATATTTTGAAGAGGGATAATGACTATTTCAACCCCAAGAGAACTAAACAACAACTACAACAAACCCATTGCCATCAAAATGATTCTGACTCACAGCGACCTTGTAAGACAGAGTAGAACTGGCCCCACAGAGTTTCCAACACTGTAAATCTTTATGAAAGCAGACTGCCACATCTTTCTCTGTGTAGTGGCTTGTAAGTTTGACCTTAACCATTCAGTTAACAGCTGAGTACTTAAACACTATACCACCAGAGCTCTTAAGTAGGTGCAGTAAGCTGGAACATCAGCGGCTACTACTGCTATTTACACATCACTCTTTTATACACAGGCACTTCTTATGACAGATGGAAGGTACTGCTGCTTGCCTGATTTATGCACTCCAGAGCATCATCTGCACTTCTGTCCTGGGAAGGCTAATGCAGATTTGTTTTAAAATCTTTGAGCTAAACATACATTTTTGCCTGCAGAAAAAATTGTAAAAGATTTGGCTCAGCTTCCAAATGCCTTAACTTCTTCCTTGTGTTTTTCTCATCATCTCATTTTATACAGGTATGAAGAAAACAAGCATCTATATTAAGCAAATATGTAAGAGATTCTTCATTAATACTGAACTTTATGAGAAAAGAGTTGAAAGAAAATAGAAGCAGAATTTATTTAATTTCTTAAAGGCTTACTGTAAAATTATTTTTAAAAGTGTTTTCAACCTTTCTGTTTTCAGAAAAATTTCTCAGAGTGGGTTTGGTCAGGATTCAAATTGTTGCTTTCCTAAAATCTTTGTTTAAAAACTATGGTTCACCTCCATACTGAGATAGTTTACAAGCTCCAAGCCATCAAATTAAACTCATTCATTACAAGAGATGAATGTATTTGTGCAGTTCCATATGTTAATGTATCTACTTCAGTACCTTTCATGCTTATAAATTTCATATATGTTATTATCACTCAAATCTCTCCTCTCTTGTCCTATGTTGCTAATATAATTTCTCACCTAGACTGGTTCATTCTCACTTTGCCTCTTTCTGCTTGCCTCTTCTCATCAGTCTTCCCTCATAGATAAGGTGATCTTTTTAAAAAGGGAGATGATAAAGCAAACACTTAAATGGCTTCCCATTCCTTAACATGAAATTCAAGCTCTTCGCAATATGATCACTTTTACTCCAGCTTCAATAACACTGTTACAGGTGTTTGAAAAAACTAGGTCTCATAGTGCCAGGTCTTACCATACACTGTTCCTGCTCTTACATGGTTTCACGTGCCATGGTCTGAGTCACATATCAAACCGAAAGGTGTGAGGATTAAGAACATGAGTGTTGGAAGCAAACATCCTGAGTTGGAATCCTACCTTTGATAATAACTGTATGACCTTGGGTAAGTTACGTAAGCTCCTTAGGTTCTGTGTTCTCATCTGTAAATTGAGTTTAATAATATGTACCTCAGAGTGTTGTAATCATGAAGATTTCATGAGCTAATTCCTGTCTAGGACTTAGCACAGGGCCTATCATGTAGCAAGTTCTCAACAAATGTTAGCACTTTTCATTTATAGCATTATCACCACTACCACCACCACCACCATCACTGACTTTTTTTCTAGCATGACTGACCAAATTTTAAAAATATATATTAAAAAGTACTGATAGCTTAGAAAGGACTTTCAGCCTCAAAAATTATTTATTGCTAATGTCTTGTAAATTTTTAAGGTTGTTGTCAGATATTAAAGATATTAATATTAAGGTTATTTTTTTATACAAGCTGTAATGTTTGGAAGAACTTCTGGCTTTGTCCATTTCCAACCTTGTTTCTTTTCCAACACATGCTTACTTCCAGTCCTGGATATCGTAGGACATGGGTATGTTACCTTACAACTTCTTGCCTTGCCCTCTTTTCAACACTGGTGAGTTTGCATGGTAGGCAACCTGGATACTTCTGGAATTTCTATATCACAATGCTCCAATTACCTAACTATAAATGGAAGTGACTGTGAATCACAGATCTCAAATAAGCTGGACTGGTACTTGTAGGGAATGTAGTCTTCCTAGACCCTAGCATAGTTCCTGGGACTCAGTACATATTCATGAATTTGTGAATTCCTAATCTGTATCAATAGTATCACATATAAACTCCTAAAGAATAAGATCCATTAATTTATACTCTGCATCTGTTACTCATTTTCTAAGTGTTCACTATTTGAATAAATTCTGTGAAGTGATGAGTGCATTGCAGACATAATAGTTATTAGTCAAAACAATCACAGATTCCTTTGTAGCTTATAAATAAGGTATATTTCTTTCATAATCAATTGCTGCATTTACTTTTCACTGGATTTAACCATTATTCCTACCACATCTTCTGATTAACAATCCTGGGTGAGGCTTAGTAATAACTGCAAAGTACATATTATAGTATATTGATTAATGAGAAACATATTTTTCATCAAAATGTCCATTTACTGCTTAACAGTATTTTTCTGAATCAGAAGAGTAAATTGTTGTTGTTGTTGAGTTGTGCCGTCGAGTCGCCCCCGACTCATAGCGACCCCTCCTTGGGTTTCTGAGGCAGTATCACTATGGAAGTAGGATTGCCCAACCTTCCTTCC
>NW_006921768.1:6686282-6689601 GCF_000298275.1 Orycteropus afer afer
CAACCCATTGAATCTCTCCAATTAAAAAAACAATCCTTTGACTACTATTTAAATTTTCTCATTACTGACATTTAATTAAAAGAAAGAAGATTCTCATAGAAACAGGGGGACATGATTTCATATTTTAACATCTACCTCTTTAAGATTCTATATATAAATTTGTAACTATAAAAACCATTTGCCAGAAGGTTCTGACTCATGGCAACCCCATGCGTGTTGGAGTAGTAGAGCTAGTAGAGCTTTCTGGCTTTCCATTATTCCTCCCTTGTCAAGATATCAGGCTGTAAGTGCAGTGAGGCCAGGAAGCCTTGGATCTCTCCACTTCAGTGTTGCATCACTGTGTACCACTGTCCTTCATGAATAACAATGCTCCATAAATGGTCTTCCTTTCAATGAATGAGTAAATAAACAAATGATAGAACTTGCTTCTTCTCAAGTCCTAGATATTTGGTTTTAACATGTGTTCTTGATGTTTGATAGTAGGAGAGAAAACTCTCTATCCTTAAATTCAACCTGGCCTGCTGCTGTTGAATGACAATAAAATTCTCAAAGGAGGAATGATGGTGAATTTTGTGTGTCAGCTTGTATAGACTATGTTTCCCAGTGGTTTGGCTAAATGCTAGACAAGTTGATGTTCCACAATACATCTAATATAATTTAATGTAATCACTTTCCATAATGTAATTCAATGTAATGTAATTGATCACTTGAAAAGGGAGTTTCCTTAGGATGTCTTCTGCCTCCAGACTATAAATAAATATTTTGACAGAACTCACTTGTTTTCTCCAGTTGCGTTCTTTCCTTTACCTGACCTATGAATCTTGGGACATAGCCTGTAGAAGTCTCTAGCCTGTCGCCTAACCTACCAACTTCCAGTTTGCAAGAACCTATGATCCCATGTGCTAATCCTTTGAAGTAAATCAAACTCTTTTCTTCCCCTCTCTCTCTCGCCTATTTCTCTAGAGAATTCTAAGACAGAAGGATTCTAAAAATCAACCCTAATAGGGATGAGTATGTTGTTCATTCTATTTCTTACAGGTCTGAGAAAATGATGATTATACTGTTAATACTCCTCTTTCAACCAAAAGTGACTCATTAGTATGAATTATAATGATTCAAACAGAGTTCTCTATTTAAGTTGGTATTCTATAATCATTTAAAAGATCCACATATGTGTTTCATGTTTCTAACTCGGCAAAGAGAAGATAGTTTCACTGCCACAGAAACAGACGTGGATAGAACAAATCAAGTGCTCACAATCGCCAAGTTTTGCATTAGAAGCTTTCACATGTATTTCTGCTTTAATCCTCTCCCCATCTCTGTGAGGCAGAAATCATTATTCAAATTTTATCAATACATCTTTGAGAGGTCAGGTGATGTAATCAGGGCCACATAGCTAGCAAGTAACAGAATTCAAAATACATTTTCTGATTCCAATCCAATTCCAAATCCAGAATTGCATCAAGAAGACTGATACATTTAGAGAACTCCAGTTCCCCACATCCATAATTCAACAATCATCATATTGGTCTCAGCATTTATATTTTAAATCCATTGTTTTGGTAAAGATTGATTCAGGCAGTCCAAACTACCTAACTATGAATGCAGGTCTCATCATCCTAAAATGTGTTCATAATTAAAAAGGAACTAGTTTTGAGGTATGCTTTGGTAGCATAGTGCCTACGGTAGTTGACTGCTAACCAGAAGGCTGGCAGTTCAAACCCACCAGCCACTCCTTGGAAGGAAGGTTGGGCAATCTACTTCCATAGTGATACCACCTCAGAAACCCAAGGAGGGGTCGCTAGGAGTCGGGTACAACTCAAGGGCACATAACAACAACAACAACAACAAAGTGAGTATATTGATTGTAAAGCAATCAAGTAATAAAAATAAATTGAAAGGAGATGATTCCTTCTTTACTACAGATCTGCATATTTCTATATAAAATGCACTGCTCTGTGTATAGTGCGCTCATTCTTGCAGTGACCACATTTATTCTCACTTCTAATTACTTTTAACTGCTGAGCACAGTGCACCACTGTGAAAAGTCTATTGACAACTAGCAGAAAGCACCAGATTGAAGAAGCTAATTGTTTAATGCCGCATGGTTATATTTTCCCTGCTCCATTTTATTACATTACACAAGGAAGAACTGTACACCCGAGGGCTAACGTAGTATGTTAAATACTGATCAATCCCTAGGTGGCCACAATGATTCAGCATAAGCAAAGCTTCTGCAAAACTAATATGGAAAGGCCTACTGCTGACATATTGATCTTCTTCACCTTCTTCACCCTTAGCAATGCCTTTGTGACAAATGAAGAGCTTGAGAAAATTGCCACAACCCAGTGGGGATTTTAAAAACACAAATCTATGTTCTGGCCCCCTGTTAGAGAAAAGGCACTTTCTTAATGAAATACAAAATACTTTTATGTGGAATAAAGTGTATTCAACAATAACCAGTTCACTTTTATTTATTCATTCCTACTAAAATATTCACCTCAAGCCCTCTAGAGCCAGAAAAAGGGACCAGGAGCAGCCTTGGGAACCTCAGGAGCAACAGGACATCCAGGTAGAAAGGGGTGAGAGGCAAGGCTAGGCCCCAAGCCCCCTAGAGCCAGGAAAGGGAAGGACCAGGAGTGGCCTTGGGGATCTCAGGAGCGGCAGGATATCCAAGTAAAAAGGGGCGGGAGGCAAGACTAGTCCCCAAGCCCCCTAGAGCCAAGGAAGGGAGGGACCAAGAGTGGCTGGGGACCACAGAATGGCAGGTTTCAGGTAGGAATTAGGTAAGAGGAGGGTGCAGAGATTTCTAACAGCTAAGGGAGATAAACTTGTCTGTCATTTTGTCATCTTGTGAGGCTTGTACGTTGCTGTGAGGCTTGAGGCTGTGCCACTGGTGATTCAGAAGCCAGCAGAGCTGCACATGGTGCACCGGTTTCAATGCAGCTTACAGACTAAGACAGACTAAGAAGAAGGAGGAGACCATCCACTTCTCAAAAACTGGCCAGGGAAAACCTTATGAATAGTCAAAAAACACTATCTGATACATTACTGGGCAACTTTATGAATAACTTGGAAACGTTGTCCAATACAGTGCAGGAAGACTAGCCCCTTGGGTTAGAAGGCACTCAAAATAAGACTGGGAAAGAGCTGCCTCATTAGAGTACAGCAAACCTTAATGATATGGATAAAGTAAGTCTTTCAGGACCTCCATGTGCTGATGTGGCATGACTCAAATTGAGGAGAAACAGCTGCAGACATCCATTAATAATTGGAACATAGAATGTACAAAGTATGAATCTAGGAAAATTGGAAGTTG
>NW_006921768.1:6691446-6692778 GCF_000298275.1 Orycteropus afer afer
TTAAAATCAAGAAGGGAGTGCGTCAGGGTTGTATCCTTTCACCATACTTATTCAATCTTTATGCTGAGCAAATAATCCAAGAATCTGGTCTATAGGAAGAAGAACATGGCATCAGGATTGGAGGAAGAATCATTAACAACCTGTGATATGCTGACTGCACAACTCTGCTTGCTGAAAGTGAGGATGACTTGAAGTACTTACTGATGAAGACTGAAGAATACAGTCTGCAACATGGATTACACCTCACAACTGGATCTACAAACAGCATTACAATAAATGGAGAAAAGATTGAAATTGTCAAAGATTTCATATTGCTTGGTTCTACAATCAATGCCAATAGAAGCAACAGTCAGGACATCAAACAATGTACAGCACTGGACAAATAGGCTGCAAAGGACCTCTTTCAAGTGCTGAAGAACAAAGATGTCTCCTTGAGGACTAAGGTGCACCTAACACAAGCCATGGTATTTTCAATTGTCTCATATGCATGTGAGAGCTGGAAAATGAATAAGGAAAATTAAAGAAGAGTTGATGTTTTTGAGCTGTGGTATTGGCGAAGAATGCTGAAAGTACCGTGGACTGCTAAAAGATCTAACAGGTCTGTCCTGGAGGAAGTGTAGTCAGAATGCTCCTTGGAGGTAAGAATGGCCAGACTTCATCTCCCATACTTTGGTCATGTTGTCAGAAGGGACCATTCTCTGGAGAAGGATGCCATGCTTGGTAAGGTGGAGGGTTGATGAAAGAGAAGGCCCTCAACAAGATGGATTGACACAGTGGTGGCAGCAATGGGCTCAAGTGTAGGAAGAATCATGGAGCTGGCTCAGGACCAAGCGGTGTTTCATTCTGCTGTGCATGAGGTCGCTATGAGTTGGAGAAGACTCAATGGCACTTAACAACAACAACACTAAAATATTCAACCACCTAACTCTCAGTTTGTTGTCCTGTGGTGGTGTGCATGTTGTTATGATGCTGGAAGCTATGCCACTGATATCAAGTGCTAGCAGGGTCACTCATGGATAGATTTTTGTGTTGCTGCTACACTAAGACAGACTAGGAAGAAAGGCCTAGTGATCTACTCCTGAAAATTAGCCAGTGACAACCCGATAGATCACAACAGAATATTGTCCAATATACTGCTGGAAGATGAGCCCCATATGTTGGAAGGGTCTCAAAATGCACAGTGGACACACCAATGGACTCAAGTATAACAATTTGCATGAAAATGGCACAGGACCGAGCAATGTTTTGTTCTGCTGTACATAAAGTCACTGAGTCAGAGCCGACTTGATGGCAATTAACAACACAGCAATAAAATATTAAATACTTAGACTC
>NW_006921768.1:6693613-6699163 GCF_000298275.1 Orycteropus afer afer
AGGTAATTAGGTACCTAGGCACCCAAAAAGCTATTTGCTAAAAATATGTATGAATGTGAAACATCTGTGTGTAAGTTCCAAAAAAACAAAACTCACTGCTGTTGAGTCAGATCCTACCCATAGCGACTCCTTGGGTTTCCGAGGCAGTATCTCTATGGAAGTAGATTGTCCAATCTTCCTTCCAAGGAGTGGCTGGTGGGTTTGAACGCCCAGCCTTCTGGTTAGCAGTCAAACACGTTAGGCACTACACCACCAGAGCTCCTGTGTGTAAGTTAGGATCTTAAATACCAAAATACCATAGCCACCAGGTTTGAAGCTGTTTCTCCATAGTTCAGATTTTGCAGCCTGGATACTTTCATAAATTTGTTTCATTTTCATTGTACTTTGAGGGATTAACAGATAGCTGAGTCCTTATCTCAACTAACTGAAGTTCCTCAACACTACATCTCTAACCCTGTCTTCTGCAATCGTACTTTTATCCCAACTCCCCATAGGTTCTCTGACATCAACACTTAAACACATGGTCAGCAGGTCATTTTTATATCTTACCAGCTCATAGACAATGCACCCTGATTGTCTTCTCTTTGACTTGTTTATTCCAGACACCAAATAGAGCTCTGCTTGTTTGATTTCATCCCTTTCTAGCTGATCCTTCAGCGTGTTTTTTTTCCCCCCTGAGGCTCCTTCTGTCACTACCCCAAGCAGAGTGAAAGGAGACAGAGAGGAGGAGCACAAGGGAATATCAATATTCTATAGAACTCCCTGGTGACACTTCTTTTTTGCTTAGCTCCATGGTTGGTAGCTGATGATTCTTTTCTCACACTTCCATGTCTTCTGGAATACTTCCACCCTGCTTCTAATATCCAAAGCAAATACCCAGAAAATTCTTAATAATATTCTAAATCCAGATCAAATATATTTCTATGATACTGTTTCTTTCTTTGTACTAATTGATTATCTTCACATCTATTTTCTATAGTTTCTTTATACATATACCTTTGAGTCCCTGGATGGTGCAAATAGTTAATGTGTTCATCTGGTACCTAAAATGTTGGAGGTTTGGGGTTACCCAGAGGCATCTCAAAAGAAAGGCCTGGTGATCTACATTTGAAAAAAACAGTCACTGATAACCCTATAGAGCACAGTTCTATTCTGACACATACGGGTTGCTATGACTCAAAATGTACTTGATGGCAACTGATTGATTTTATATCTATACATACATACATACACCCTTAAGGAGTACCTGTTGCACAGTGGTTGAAGTGCTCAGTTGCTAACCAAAGCTTGGCAGTTCGAACATACCAGCCGCTCAGGGGGAGAAGGATGTGGCAGTCTACTTCCATAAAGATTTACAGTCTTAGAAACCCTATGGGGCAGTTCCATTCTGTTGTACAGAGTTGCTATGAGTAGGAATCGACTCAAAGGGTGTGAGTGTATATATTTTAATCTTTGCTGACTGTAAATCCAAAAAACGATATCCCCACATAGGTACACCATGGATATCTGAAATTCAATATAGAGGAAAGAAGTTCTGCACCTCTCTCTGGATACTTTCCACCACAAAGGAAAATGCATGTTCCACCTTTGGCCAACCCCCAGCCCCACAGGCCTAGCTGCACAGTCGGAATCAGCAGCACTTCCTATCCTCTATTCTCTATTTCCCATAATGATCTAGTCCTTTTTCCCTGTTCTATACCTTTCCATATCTGTCCTTTCCTTTCTAACCTCTGTGCCCATGCCTTAAGTTAGAGATTCCTCATACTTTGCTATATTTTTGTAAATCCCTAGCTATGGTACCTCCTCCATTCTTGTCCCATCACAGACCATGATTTTTAAAGAATCTAAACATACTCCTTTTCTTTTCCCCATGAAAATCCTCATTGGTTTCCTGAGGCCTCCAGAAGGGAGTCCAAAATCTTAAGACACAGACAAGGCCTTCCATTCTCCATCACCAATCATTCTCTAGCCTCACTTCCTAGCACTTCTTCCCTCTCACTTTCCTGTACAGAAATAGCAAATGGTTTACTGTGACCCCCACCCATGTAGCATGCCATTTCACACCTCAGAGTTGTATTTTCATGCTATTCCTTGGCACTAACCCATCTTTCTCCACCTTTATCTCCTGGTAAATGCTATTTGTACATTTAAACCTGTAACAGGTGTTACCTGACCCCCTTTCTGCTTAACAGGAATTTAAATGCCACTTTTCTGTATTCTTCCTGAGTATGTTAAAAGACCTGCTGCCAATTTACGATTAATCCCTAAAAGCAGAAATTATTTTCTCCTTCAGCTTCTTCCATGTCATCTGTTCTCCTGCTCCACCTTCATTATAAAAAGAGGCAATTCTTAGAGTGCAGACAAAACATTTCTATTGATGAACTGTCCATATTTCTGCCGTATTCTGAATGGTAGAAATATTGGTTTGCAATATTTATTAGGCTAGCTCTAAAAAAACACTAACCCTGAAGCCCTCAGGAATATATACCAGAAAATGCCTCAGATTTTATTTCACCTATAATAAAAATTTTGCAGATTTAATGAAAACAGTAACTTTAGTTTATTTTAAAAATATATTGAAAGATTTATGTCCTGTATAATGGTTCTTGAAGTAGATTCTGTATATATCACGTGTAAATAGCTAAATACAGATAAATTTATAATGTAAATATTCATATTCAAATTTTACTATATACTCAAATAGTAAAACTCAGTTTAGCAAACACAGATGAAATCTGATAGTTACATATTCAGAATATTTCATCTGAATATATTTATTATGTCTTATTTATCTAGAGTTTTCAAATTTTAACAAAGGAGTGTAATCAAGTATAAACTCTTATTTTATACATATTGAAATTCAGGCCTATTGGCACAAATAGTTTGCACTAGGCTATTATCTTTAAGGTTGGTGACTGAAACCCAACCAGTGGTGCTGCAGAACAAAAGCCTGGTGACCTTTCATGAAGATTATAGCCAAGAAAATTCTACAGAGCCATTCTATTCTCTAACACCTGGGGACACCAAGAGTTGTAATTGACTCAACAGCAACAGGTTGGGATTATTTTGTTTTGGCCAAGACCACATCATTACTGGGAGATCTACTAGAAACTACTGTGATAAGATGCCACTTTCTTATAAGTACTGTTTTATTGATCTTCTTTCAAAATGCATCTAACATTAAGAAAACAACAGACCTTTTAAAATAATAAAATAATACACTAATTTAGCAAGATTCATATTAATTGCAAAGAAAAAGCTAGGTAGCAGGACAATGACATCATATGCAAATGTGACCATGTTTACGTAGTAAAGAACTTTTATAGAAGATCATGAAAAAAGGGAAAAGAATTAAGCTCCTAGCATACTTAAATCATTTATTTCTGGCTATAATTTTAACAGAATATACCTAAATTATTTATCCAATTTAGGGTTTTATTTTCCTCTTTTTATAAATCATTAAAATTCACAGTTCAGGATTTACATCTAAAGGAAGCCATACATAAGAGTAATTATGATTTACATTTATGGAGAGATAGTGCTACCAATCTAATCACAAGAAGGATATATTTTGTCTTTCTCCCAGAGCCCACTTATTGTAGTATTTTGTTTTTTCTCTTTCAAAGATTAGAGTATCATTTTAGAACTTCTTACTGGGAATGTACCATATCCCAGGATCATGAGCTGGCAGAAATTTTACTTCTGTTCCATTTAAACATCTTTCCAGTGATTTAAAATTCAGATGCTTCCACTATCTTGTTATGGGATCTCTTAAACCATTTTTTATAAAAAAAAATAAATGGATACATTTGAAAGCTTCATTTGCTTATTTCAAAATTTATTTTTTTCTGTCCCATACCTACAATATAACCTATATATGGCAATCGCTGGAGCAAACCTACTCTTACTTGTCTTCATTGCTCAGCAGAGAAAAGATGTAGCTTCCTCATATATCCTGGGACACTCAGATGACCTAAGTTGGTTACCTTGAATGATCTACTTTTACAAGTTTCTGCAATACTTAATCTAGACCTATTTGTCAATTTGTCCTTTAATGTCATGGTAATGACAGATTTAAATATTGCTAAGAGAGAATTCCATAAAAGCTCAAACAAATATGTTATTTTCACTGAGAGTTAACTGATAAGAACATTAATTTTAAACATAAGCACTGTGAAACACTACACTCTTTATTTTAAATAAAAACTGCTTCATTAACCAAATGGCTAATGCATATTTCCTTTCTTTCTTTCTTTTTTTTAATAGTTTAACTCCTAGCTTCCATTTTTTCCTACAAAATGTTTGTAATCATGCTTTGGGTCTGCACTATAGTTACATGTGAGTTAAACAAGCTTCTGTTGGAAGGAGGAGGGGAGTAGATGACTGTGGTAATGCAACAAGCACTTCTAGTCTTGCTAAAAGTGAAAATGCATTTTTATTTCTAAATAACTAACTAGTAAATGCATTTTTCAGATGCATTGTCCAAAAATGCACTTTTTCTTTTTAAATTAAACCTATGACCATCTCTCTATTGTGCATACCCAATATGGTAGAAGGCAGTTTCCAGTCACAGATTTCCAGAGTCTCGGTTCAAACACACCACAATTAGTCACAAGCACGAGGCTTGGCTCAAATAGTCCACTTTCTGCATGGCTACAACAAGCCTCATACTATGGATGCTCCATTATTGAAGATACCATGGGAAGAGACAATGTGGACAAGAACTCTCCAGAGCAATTCTGTAAAGGGAAAACTGTGATTTCAGATTTCTTGCCCTTTCTAGAAATTCCTTTCACATATCCTTTATCCTGTTAGTCCACAGAAATTTTCAAATGCTTGTTCTCACTGGTTAAGAAAGCAGAAATTAATATAGTGGGTGGAAATGGCCTCTTTGTTTTTGTACTCAGTAAGTTTCATGCATTGAGTTTGATAACATTTGCAGGTCACTGATTGATACTGGTAAAGAAAAACAGTTGGCTATTAAGGAGGAGTGGGAAAAAAAGAACCAAAATAAAACACTTTGTTGAGTGGAAGGATGCTGTAGTATGAAATAAAAAGTGAATTTAGAAATCTCTGTAGCAATCTCTGCAGCAAATAACTGGCATGGGTACAAAAAGAACTTTAAAAGCCACAGTACTGATGTAATACCTTAAAAAAGGTTCAATTCGGTAGAAATAATTTAGTATATATAGCAGGTATGTATACATTATAAATATCATGTCTTTGGAGGAAAGGAGATTCAAAATACATCAAATATTTGTATTGCTCATCAAAGAAGTATTCACTTTTACATCTAGTACAGGAGCACAATACATAAATGGATTATAATACCCTCTGCAGACAAGGTAAAGGTGAGAGTGCCACATAGCTATCTACACTAACAATTGCATTGTACAAGCAGACCATGCTTTTGGGAAACAAAACAGCAATATTAAAAAAAAACAAACAAAAAAAAAACACCTCACTGCCATTGAGCCAATCCTGCTTCATAGAGACCACTCTTTGGGTTTCCTAGGTGGTATCTTTACATATGTGTGTGTGTGTGTGTGT
>NW_006921768.1:6700698-6702322 GCF_000298275.1 Orycteropus afer afer
AATAAAATTATGTTCAAATGTGTGTTGTTTGATAGAGATTGCAAGAGATAATGCAAAATGAAAATTAAAAAGTTACATCAGAATAGGAGATTTTGTAAACTTTTCCATTTATTAAACTGCTTTTTGGTATAATGTTTATCTTGTGTAAAAGATATGAATGGAGAAATGTTTATCTCTTAACAAGATTTCTAAGAGACTGACCTATTCCTCTCCAAATACTCAATGGCTGGGAAGATATTAAAATTAAGTGAATGGGAGTAGAGAACATGGTCAGGGAAATTCATCAGCAGGCTTGTAATACATGGAAAAAATTACTCAAGGAAAGAGAATTTAATTAAAACAAACCTAAGCTAAACGCTTTGAGAAGATTTTAATAATTTATCCCGAATTCCATTCCTACTCTTTCATAGTCAGTTATATGCAGCTCTAGCATCTGATTTCAAGCTGGCATTAAAATATCTCAACATTAATACTAATTAACTCTGATATTTCTTTCTGAAAGACCACATTTTTCCCTCTAGTATCAAACATGTGCAGCATCATTCCATACTTTAAAAATATTATCAATCCTCTTTTTTTTTTTGCCAATTTAACTGGCAGGAATCAGAAAAGGCAGGAAATTGATTATCTAATGTGGATGCTATATCACTGACTCTTTGTCATCTTGGTGTTAAAAGTAAATGATAATCCTAGCTTGTGTGACATTTTGATTCCTATTGTGAGCTTCTCCCCCTTGTGGGAACCTGAGGGCAAATTATGATGTTTAGTTCTCTCACAAGTTTGCATCCACCTGGGTTCCTCTCAAGCTTTCTGAATTATAATTACTAAAAGGTTATTTTAGGAACTCTCTTATGTGGGATATCTGATTCCAATATAAATTAGAATATGTTTTATAATCACAAAAAGCCTAAAATAACCTTTACTGGAGAAAATCAAAGGTTGTGTTAAACTCTGTTTATTCTACAGGGAGTCCCTGGATGTTGCAAACAGTTAATGTGCTAGGCTGCAACAAAAAGGTTGGCAGTTCGAGTCCACCCAGAGGGCACTTTAGAAGAAAGGCCTGGTGATCTGCTTCCAAAAAATCAGCCATTGCAAACCCTATGGAACACAGTTCTACTCTGATACACATGGAGTCATCAGGAGTTAGAATCAACTTGACAGCAACTGGTAGCTCATTATTCCAGATATTAGAAAAATGAAAGCTCACCATTTTGAAATAATTTTAACCTTGAATTCAGCAGGACCTGTCAGGATGCCTTAGTGCCTAGACCTCAATAAATGTCTCCTGAAATAAACTGATTACAGTTTTATTCATTTTGAGTTGTAGAAACCATGGTCAAATTATTTTCAAACTTTAATGTTACTTGTGATTCTAATATACCAGCCAATTAATACAGCAATTAAAATACAGTCGTGAAATATCAATCCATTTCTCTTATATAACACAAATCAGATTCTAAAATTGCTCATGGAATACCTGAGAGAATAATTTGGACAAATTAGTCATGTTCTTTAGGATTAAAGGGCAGATTTAATTGCATTATCAGTAAATTAATGTAGAAGTAAAATTGTATGCTTATAGTTTCAAAGTACAAAGTACTCTCTTGGTTGTCACAGTGTATCT
>NW_006921768.1:6702812-6709941 GCF_000298275.1 Orycteropus afer afer
ACAATTAATTTCTTGCTGTTTTTTGAAAACATTAAGCATACTCCTGCTTGTGCTTGTCTGTTGCTCCTTATGGAAGGGAGGTTCTACTCTGAGGTAGCTGCATGGTTCACTCCTTCATTTCAGCCAGGTCTGTAATGAAAGCTATTCCTTCTCCCCATTTTACCATCTTGTACCACTGTTACTCTGATTTCTATTCTTTAGTGCATTTATTCCACCTATCCCATTATATACAATTTGTTTATTTCTTTGTCATCTATTTCTCCCCAACATATGACATATTTTTTGAAAGGAGGATCTTTATTTCATTCAATGCTGCATCCTCAGCACCTAGGACAGTTCCAGCATGAACCTGATGCTCAATACATATTTATTGAAAAACTAAATGAATGATTGACTGGGCTGAATGAACACTAGTTCAGCAGAAGGGAGAGATCACTTTCCTGCTGGTAAAAATATTATAAAATATTTTATTTGTTCAGTTGCAGACTTCATACATGCTCTTAGTAAGTTTACACACAACAATTAAAAGAAAGGGGGAAATGCTGGATATTTTGTTAACTACAAAAATGTAATATTTCTTTCAGAGACACAAACTCCTGCCACATTTCATAAGTGAGGCTATGCTGTGTAAAGCTTGGAAACTGGAGCTCTGCTCTGCCAAGTCAAAGTGGGATTTCACAGACGAGAGTCTTCTGTTTTGAAGGGCCTTTCTCTCTCTCAAACCCAACCCATGAAAACCCAATTCAAGGAGCACCCTCTCCAGGGAAAATTCCACGTTCTAACATTTTCAATGATCTATTTTTTCCCTCTGAATCTTATCTGAATCACAGCTTTCCTAGGACATTTTCTTTTCTTTTCTCTTTCTTTTTTATGTTTGGCAGTCTTTTCTTTTTTAATATTAATGTGTTAATGTTATTGTCCATACTTTATATCCCCAACATGAGTGACACCACTTTAAAGATGGGAATGATGCTGTACAGCCAACCAACAGTACAAACAATAGTCCTGTATGGATTAAATACCAAATCAATTTGAATAAATAAATTTGTACCCTCCTCAAAATCTAGGTTGCCTAGTACTAAGAAAATACATCTGATAACAGAAGGCCAGCTCCCAACTTGAGGAAAAAGAGGATGATATTCTGGCCCATTATGTCCACCTACATTGTTCTACTTTCTTGTGAAAATGGAGACAAAAAGGAGTAGGTGATTATACAGAGGGACTGGGCAAAGGATTCCCCACTTACATTTTTAGCCTGATATAACTATAGAATTTGGGCTCTGATCTTGACTGCCCAGACATAGTATAGTTGCTTAAGACAAGTCACCTGAATAGGAACCACCCAAGATTCCCCCTTAGAGTTCCTGGGTGGTAGAAAAAGCTAATGAACTTGGCTGATAATGGAAAGGTTAGAAGTTCGAGTCTACTCAGAGGTGCCTCAGGAAAAAAAAAAGGACTGGCAATCTACTTCTAAAAAATCAGCCATTGAAAGGCCTTTGGATAAGAAGTCAATGGGGGCAGGGAAATGAGTATATTGGAAAGGAAACAACCAGAACACAATCAACGCGAATGTTGACATATTGTGAAAAATATAACTAATGTCATTGAACAACTTGTGTTGAAATTGCCAAATAGGAAATTAATTCGCTGTGTATATGTTCACAAAACACAATAAAATTTCATTTAAAAAAGAAAAAAGATCCTACAGTGTGCCATTCTACTATGACCTACATGGGGTCACCATGAATTGGAACTGACTCAACAGTAAGTGGTTAACATTCTTCTTTAGATTTTCAGAAAAAGCATAACCATGGTTGGACCATGATTCTATCAGGAATAGGAAAACAATAGCAAACCCAATTCAGGACACAGTTTACAATCATTGGATTATAGGAATCTGAACCACTGAAAAGTAGAATGTCCATCAAGTGCAATGAAAAAAGTTTCATTTAACTTACTGAATTAGCAACTATTAGGCAAGTTCCTATAGTGAAAAAATTGATACACATTCCTGTATCTAACATACACAAATACAAGGTTGATAAGATTCTGGGTTGCAATGATATAAATGTATGACTGCATGCATTTGCTTTACTTACTAATCATTGGAAATATATGAACTAAAATGAGAAAATGTTGCATAAGATTTACCTAATTTCCAAAATTTATTCTAAACACATTAGGGTCCTGTGAATGCTTCCAGTTTTAATTTTTAAATTTGGGCAGCCACAATGCAAACAAGGACCAACATACAGAATACCAATCCCAAAGATGAAAGCAAAGTGGCAAGTTCACATACCGGTGCACACCACTGTTGCACATGATGATATGGCAGGCGCCCAGCCTGTTACACAGCTCTGACGAGACTGACAGCAAGCCAACTCCGGAGGCACTGCACGCTGTGTTCACACAGGCAGCCGTGCGTTTGGATCTAATAAACGAGGTGATGAGTCGATAAAGTTCATCCAAAGCATTGAGAGGCCTCATTAGCTGCAGAAAAAGTGATGAGCATTGAGTTAAAAATGCTCAGTAGAAAATCCTTTCACACAGGAGACAATTCACAATCTTTGTAGCTCTCCATGAAGAGGCAAAAATATTATGTTACTATAGAAGCAGCAGAATTGGAGAATACAAATATTTATAATCACACAAAGTTCAGGAACAATAGCAGAAAAAATGAATAAGTGAGGTCTGTAAATGACTAAGCATCAATAAATGGAATCATCCATTTTTACCTTATCTACATAAGCAGCTTTGGATGTGGAGTTTGGTGGTGAATTTGACTTGTCCAGGTAGAATGCCCTGTGAGAATTCAAAGAAGGCATGGTCATTTACTGCTAGAGAAACCTAAAAATGAGTAAGAACATTCCCAGTTTCACTGACTTCCTTTTAAAGACAGGCAAACAAACAGAATCTTTGAACTCTAGGATGGGAAGGGTGGCCAAAAAAAAAAAAAGTCAATAGTCAATAGTCTTCAATTAAAAATAAAACAAAACAAATGATTAAAGTTACCATCAGCTCCACTATATATTTAGAGAGATTGTTTAACTTATCTAAGCCTCAACTTCCTTGTTTATAATTTTGGGATAACATTAGCTTCTACTTGACCAGACCAATGAGATTAAATAAGTCAATGCAAATAAAATGTTTAGAACAGTGTACTGCATGCAATAAATGCTCAGTATTTGCAATAATTTATGTTATTAATATAAAACCAAAGAAACATATCTTCTTGTGACTATTGGGGAACATTATCCAGTTTTCCTTTCTTGTGTAATTATAAAATTATTAATATTCAAAAAAACATTTTCAACAGAATATTGAGTTTAATTCAGCCAATAAGCCATGCTCAGATTAGAAGGTAAACTCTTTTTTTAAAAAAAATTTTATTGTGATTTGGGTGAAAGTTTACAGAGCAAATTCACTTTTCATACAGCAGCTCACATACACTTTGTCTCATGACATTGACTGCAATTTCCCACAATGCAACAGCTCCCCTCCTACTTCCTCTCCATAGTTACCTTTTCCCTGTGTCCTTCCCTCCCATGCACTCCTGCCCCCTGAAGCTGTCTCTGTGCATACACAGCCCTTCTATCTTCTATTCTCCCATGACTGATATTTCCAAGGAGTGTATCTACCTAATGTAAATGTTCAGCTCATATGCCTGTCTTTTGGTAACTCTTTTTTTAAAACACACTGGCTCTTTCTGTCACCAGAATGCAACATGAAAATGACTATTTTAGTACATTAAGTGGTAGGTATATGCTTATGGGCAGAAATAATTAAGCATAATTTCCAAAGAACTACAGCTGGGTTTGCTTAACTATTGGCTAATTACTAAACAGAATTGTAAGGGATTGACCTACGAAGACAAAGCACACATGGTTTTATTTAATCTAGTATTTATTTTTGTGATGTAAACCATTTTCAGGATGTGAGCACAACACTGATATCATAGAATAAGTCCTATAACATTTGAGTGAATATTAGATATCTGGATAAAAGCTTCTTAGATTAGAAATTCAGAGCACTTTTACAGCATTAAAATATTGGCAGATTATCAAATGCACACTTGGCAATGAGCAAAAATCAGTGCGAAAGAATGATAAGTCCAGCACTGGTCTTTCAAGTGGCATTTCACACACACACACACACACACACACACACACACACACACACACACTGCTATTCCTATTGGTAGTAGTAGTAGTGTTGATTTTTGTCTTCCTAAGATAAAGTAGCATGAATTAGTCAAGTTTTATACCTTAAATTAGGAAAGCTTTGACTCTAAGAGTTGCTTCCAGAATAAATATTAAGTTCATTCTTAGTAAGAATTAGTTTCTTCATCTCTCAAAAAGAAGTTACAATTTAAAAAAACAAAGATAATTCACCATCCAAGGTTGGTTTTTACTATTTATCATTAATTTTGAACTCCTACGAGATTTCCAAGCACATTTGTAGTTCCCTCCTCTTCTTCCCACTCACTGCTCTGGAGTACATAGGGCTCAGGGGGCTGGGAACACAGCAATCCAGAGGCAGCATCAACTTCCAGTGATAAGAGTTATGATGACTTGAACCACTGCAAAGTGGAGCACATGTCAAGTGCCATGAAAATAATTCTATTTAGCTGGTTGAATCAGCATCTATTAAAGGCACTAGATAGAAAACAAATACCTACTGTGATTAAAATCAAAGAAGTTTTCTAGAGAGAGTAATAGCAAGCCAATAGGGTTATTGTTACCAGATTAGGAAATGTGCTTGAATTGTGTGAGGTACAAAAATCATGTAAAGGACTGGAGCTACCTAAGAGTGAATGGATAAATTAGAGAGGCTGGAAGGAGTAGAATTTGTAGGTCCTTATAAGCTGTGTTGTCAGAGCACTGTTGACATAGTGGTTAAAGCATTAGGATGCTAACCAAAAGGTTGGCTGTTCAAACCCATGAGGTTCTCTGACTCCACCAGGTATCTGCAGGCAAAAGAGAGGCAGTCTACTTCTGTAAAGATTTCCCACCTTGGAAACCCTGTAGGGCCATTCTAATCTGTCCAAAAGGGTCTCCATGAGTCAGAATTGGCTTGATGGTGGTGGGTTTGGTTTGGTTTTGATTATAGACCATGATAAGGAGTTTGGATTTTGTTCTAAGAGTTGCGAGCCATTGAAGGGAAATAGCCATGTAACTTGCCTAACTGCCCGAAGCTGGCTGTCCTGTAAATTTTGTTGCTGTGCAGACATGTTCTCCTAAAAGTTCTGTGTGTCTTTAAATTTCAATTGTAGGATAAAGAAAAACAGTTGCTGTTGAGTACATTCCAACTCATAGTGACCTAATGTGTATCAAAGTAGAACTGTGTTCCACAAGGTTTTCAGCAGCTGATTTTTTGGAAGTAGATCATCAGACTTTTCTTCCCAGGCACCTCTGGGTGAATTTGAACTTGTAATATTTTGGTTAACAGCCAAACATGTTAACTATTTGCTACACTTAGGGATTCTATATTTAGTATAAAACTAAAACAAACTTACTGCCGTCAAGTCAGTTCCAACTCATAGTGACCCCTCCTTGGCTTTCCGAGGTGGTATCACTATGGAAGTAGATTGCCCAGCCTTCCTTCTGAGGAGTGGCCAGTGGGTTTGAACCACCAACCTTCTAGTTAGCAGTCAAATGCCTTAGGCACTATACCACCAGGGCTCCTATATGTAGGATTTGTTGTTTGTTGTTGTTGTTGTTTGCCGTGGAGGCGACCCCTCCTTGGGTTTCCGAGGCAGTATCACTACGGAAGTAGGATTGCCCAACTTTCCTTCCGAGGAGTGGTTGGTGGGTTTGAACCGCCAGCCTTCTGGTGAGCAGTCAAGTGCCTTAGGCACTATGCTACCAGAGCTCCCATATGTAGGATAGTACTATGAAAAACCATGTGCATACCACCATGCTTTAATGAATCTTAGCATCTTGTCCTTTTGCTTCATTACAGACACAGTTGGCACCCCATTCACCTCTACCCACACCTTTTTTGTTCTAATCTCTCTCTCCCCAGAATAATGCACTCTGAAGCTAACTTCTTTGATCCCTTCCATTCTTTACAAAGTTGCCCACACAACTGGTCCAAATAAAGGTTCCAAAAAAATAGGTGTGATAATTTTTCCACATCTTTGTTCACATTGATGTTATCAGATTTTCAATTTTTATTGTTACTTTCAATTTACATGCATTTGTTGGCCATTGTGCTGCGCTTTTTTAATTTTTTGCTCATTATTTTACTGTTGTGTAGTTTTATTTTCTATATGAAAACTAATTGCAACTTTTTTGCAAAAGTTACATTTAATAACTTCTTAATATTTCTTTTTATGTGTACTTAAAAAAATAATTGTATACCTTCATTATAGGTTTACTTCCCAAAGAATGTTCAACTTTAAAAATGATTATTCAATGAATATTTTGGAACAGTGTCTCTCTGTGATATCTTGGGTATAAAATTCTAGAATCCAGATTGATGATTTCCACCCCAACCCCACCCCCCAACACTGCTGTTGATGTATAATCATCTTTGTTTTGAGGATAGTTTTTCTTTGATAGGTTAAAGGGTTTTTTTTTTTTTTTTTTTTTTAATTCTTGATGTTCTGAAGTTTTACCACAAAGTGTTAAGGTATATTTGTAAATTTATTTTTCTCCATCTAAGTTTTCAGAATGTGCTTTCAACTTGAGGAGTATCATCTTCAATTCTAAAATAATTTCAGCTAATATCTCTCAAAAATTGTTTTTCAACCATCATTTCTATTTGCTTCTTCTTCTGGAACTTCCATTACACATATATTTGCATGTTCCATCTCTCTGACACACACATACACATTTAGTTTTATATCTTATTCTTTCATGACTACATTTTAAATGATTTCTTCAGGAATATCTTCCAAATGAGTAATTTTTCTTCGACTGCATCTAGCCTAACATTTATGTTTCCTTCTGGGAATTTTATTTCAATGACTAGCCTTTTCATTTCCAAGATTTCTGGCTATTTTTATTCCATTTTTGTCACTAATAAGTAAATGCCACACTAGACTGTAACATCTCCATATGGATACAGATTTTACTCATTTTGTTTTGTGCTACATCTCTAGCAATGGACAGTGAGGCATAGTATA
>NW_006921768.1:6710386-6717584 GCF_000298275.1 Orycteropus afer afer
ACCAGTGTTATAATGGTAATTTGAACACTGCATTGTGTTGATACATGGATTACTACCAATCAGGTCACTTAACCTGTGAGCAATTTGGCTCAGTTCCTGGTTTAGTGGACATTGTTTGCTCCTTCTGGCTTTTTAAGCCTCCAATATCACAAAAGCTATAGCTTCAAGCAGTAATGGGCAGAGTTTTCAGCCTTTGTTTCATTGTGGAGGACTCCTCTGTGCCTTGGTTCCAAACAGCAAGGCTGGCTCAGATTTCCATGAGTGTGTTTTCTATTACTCTGCAGAAGCTGTAGTGACCCCTCTGTTCACTTCCAGAGCCCAGCAGGTCACAGGCCATAGCCCAGCTTACAACTTACCATTTTTCATTTATTTTCCTTTTGTGGGCCACAGAGATGATAAATTATTTTTGAGCTCAGCTGTGACTTTTACATTTTCTGCCTTCATCTATTATTGTCCGATGTTTGGAACAGTGGTGGTGCCTTAAAGCTGGAACCCCCCAAGACTTGAATGGACACCCTCATGCTTAGTCTCAAGTGGTTGGTAGATAAAGTCACATGGTAGACAAGCATACACAAGGCAATGGACAAATTATTTAGCCTCTCAGAGTCTTGGCCCCTCATTTTAAAACAGATGTTAGAATTGTCTATCCGATATATAGTAGAATGTAGAAGATTAAATTAATGGATAAAATGCTCAGTTCTGTGATAAGCAGCTAGGAACTTATTCAGTAGACAGCAATAAATATAATTCGAGTGCTGAAACAAAGTGAGCAATATCTCTTAGGAGATTTTTAGCCATGGCAAGGAATGAAAAAAGGCCAAAAAGTCTCCTTTTCCTCTGAAACCATCTAAAATAATTTACAATTCCAGAGAAATACGAAGGCTACATATTTGAATTTTATATATTTGTGATCAATGCACAAATAGAGGTTTAGGTCTAACAGGAAAGAAATTTAAATTAAAAAAAAGTGTCATTAAAATAGCTTAACCAGGTGTCACTGGTTGTAGAAACTGCAGCTCTTTGTAACTTCAGTCATTTGGAAAGAAAAATATTCTGTAAAAACAGGCCAGTGGTCTTAGTACCATGTAAGAAATGCTGCATTACAGAAACTTGCTACTATAGCTCGCCACAATGGGCATTATTCTTTTCAAAAAGAGGTGTTTCTTAAAAAAAAAAAAAAAGCTGTCACCAATTCAGCCAGTTAAGAGCAGGGTCATATTGATCTATTCTGCTACATTCACTTAAAATGACTTGTCAGAAACCTTCAGATTTTCAATGGGGTAAATCATCAGAGAGAAAGAAAACAAAACCAAACAAAAAACACCACATTTAATGAAGAGGATCAGTAGAAAAAATAACTTTAAAATTGGTTTGAAAATGTATAAATGCCCACAGCAAATAAATATGTTTTATTCAGAAACAATCTCATTTTCTAAGTTGCTACATACAAAACAAGCCAAAAATCATTTAATGATATAAGCACTGGAATGAAATATTCATACAATGTAAAAGCCTAATATAAATTCGTAGTTAAAATCCTTATATTTACTGAAGTAGTTAATATCCTTTAATCCATGATTAAGAAAGCAACAAAGTGTCATGAAATATACATATGTACTAATTCAGTCCAGAGAAAATTAACTAGAAAATATAGTCAACTCAATACTCACATGTATACACATACCCAACAAATATTTTAATGAAATAAATTATTAAAACAAAAATTTGTACTTAAGGCTCCTATTAATTTTAGGTACTCCCCTGCAGGAAAAAAAAATAATAATCAGTCAGCAAATATATCAGTCCTAAGATTTATAGGTATTCACAGAACATTAGTGTTTTTCAGAGTATGACAAAATTGTGGACAGAATATAAATTTCTAAAACACTTCCCTTAATTGCAAAAGTCTTGCACTACCTCTTAATCTAATTTTATGTGAAAAGTTAATGGCAAAATTGGATTAATGCCAAGACTGACAATAGTTTATTATGCTTCTGAGGTTAACAAGAATGAAGTCATGGTACTTTGTCTGAATATAGCAAATCTTATGAAGACCATTTTGAAAGCACTGCCACTATTTTATACAGGCTGAGTACTGAATTCCCTTTCGTTATGACATACATCAGCCTTCACTGTCACAGCTTTGTAAATTAACTCTGCCACATAAATAGAATATACTATGATAATGATTTTTCACTTAGCCCCTATAGAATGAAATACCAGGGAAAGAGGTGAAAATGTTACAGGTGATAATGTTATCCCATCAAACAACTCTGCTGAAACTAATTTTGGGCATTTATCACATACAATCTAGGATAGAAGACAAGGACACAGATACCTATCTATAGTGCAAGGCAGAAAGTGATGGGTAGTTTAAAAGGTCCACAGAGTTACTGGGTACAGGTTTCGTTCCAATGGGGTTACATTTTGACAACTCCTTCATAAGTTCATTCTGACATAAGTCAAATACCTTACTTTTTTTTTAAAAAAAGTTTTTATCATATTGCATTGTATTATTAGTATCTTCATAAATCTGATCTTCCTTTGTCTTTGGGGTTGAAACATTATATGTAAACTTACAGATATATTTTGTTGTTGTTGTTGTTATGTGCCATCGAGTCAGACCTGACTCATAGCGACCCCTCTTTGGGTTTCTGAGGCAGTATCACTACGGAAGTAGATTGCCCCATCTTCCTTCCGAGGAGTGGCTAGTGGGTTTGAACCGCCAGCCTTCTGGTTAGCAGTCAAGTGCTTTAGCCATTATGCTACCAGAGCTCCCATCAGATATATTTTAATATGTAATAAATTAAAAATTAAAAAAAATCATAACAATGCATTCTGAAGATGAAGAAGAGTTAGAGAACATTGATACTTTTGTCAGTTGTGGTATTAACTTCACCTATGGAAGGTTCTGGATCATGTTGATTATCCCTGGGACTAGAGATGGTGTCTCTAATCAGCAAATTAGTGCAAGTTGCCCATATGGTCTTTATCTTTTTTCTTCATATATTTTACAGTGACATTTCACTGCCTCCTGAATCTGCTTATTGCTTTTAGCAAAGCGATCAGCATTTGAATCCATGTTTTCAAGCTACTGAAACCCCTGCTAACCTTCTCACTGTAAAAATATTTTATAACTTCTCCCCTATCTCTTCTTAACTATTTCTTTCTTCTTCAGCATTTCTTTCCTTTTCAGGATCCATTAAATCCTGATCTTCCAGGTCCCCTTCTTTGTAATCTATGAACTATTCTACATCAATGTTATCAAGTTCCAAATTCAGTGTTCTTGCCATATGGATGATTTTTCCAGAAATCTCTTCCATGATATTATCCTGATCAAGTGTTTGGAGCATGTTCATATAACATACTTAGCAAGTCATAATAGTTGTTAGGTACATGCACAGTTCAATTCCTGTATGCTGTTAGAGTTGAACAGCCAAACTTTCTACCTGTTATAACTCCCAGAAATGACTTTATCATATACCAGGCCATATCTGCTATACAGCAGTATTTTGAACAGTAAATCATAAAATTGAACATCTATAATAAACATTTGAGAATGAGAACATCAATAAATTACATGCTGCAACACTGTGTTTAGTACATATTATGAACGATAAGATGTACCAAAAAAAAAAAAGGGACAGTTGTAAGTTCAGTTCATCATAACCAGAATATGTCATAAGTCAGTGACTACCTGCATATAGAAGAAAGACCATCTAAGAATATGGCATATGAGTTTGATTTTTGAAAATGGATCAGATTCAGGACAGGTCAAAAGTAGGAAAACAGCATTTCAGCGGGGGCATGAACAACAAAGCAGATACGAAAATGGATGGAGCCTCAAAGCAACCAACAGATTCAACACAATCCCAATCGAAATTCCAACAGTTTCCTTTATAGAAATAGAAGAACCAATCTTCAACTTTATACAGAAGGGCAAGAGGCCACGAATAGCTAATGTAGTGTTGAAAGTAGGAGAATTCACACTTCCTGTTTTTAGAATGTATTATACAGCTACAGTAATTAAAACAGTCTGGTGCTGGTATAACAATAGACACATAGTGCAATGGAAGAGAACTGAGCATCCAGAAATAAACCCACACATCTATGTCCTACTGATTGTTGACAGTGGTCCTAAGTCCATTTGATGGAGAAAGAAGAATCTCTTCAATACATGATGTTGGATATAACCAAAAAACATAACCAATGTCACTGAAAAATATGTATAGAAATTATTAAACGGAACTTATAGGTATAAAACAAACAAACAAAAATATATATATATAAGAGCTCTGGTAGCGTAGTGGCTAAGGCACTTGACTGCCAATCAGAAGACTGGCGGTTCAAACCCACCAGCCACTCCTCAAAAAGAAGGTTGGGTGATCTACTTCTGTAATGATACTGCCTCAGAAACCCAAGGAGGGGTCGCTATGAGTTGGGTCCCACTTAATGGCAAACAACAAGAACAAATATATGCATACATATATCCATGGGACCACACACATATTTTCAGTTATTGCTATTGTTGCAAAATTGTATATATTATGTTGTTGTTGTTATTTGCCATTGAGTTGGACCCAACTCATAGCGACCCCTCCTTAGGTTTCCAAGGCATTATCACTACGGAAGTAGATTGTTCAACCTATAGTAGTTACAAAATTGTCCCTTATTCTTGTGTACTTCTTAGTGTCATCATTTATCTTAGTCAAGTTGTGCTGACTCCTCCCTTATTCAGTGTTGCCTTTCCCATCACCAAAAGTAACAAGTGTCTATTGTCTAGAAAGTAAGTCGTTCTTCTTTCTCATTGTTGGTAACAACCAAAGAACGCTGCTTTCTATACGTGCACCTACTTTTATTTTTTTATAATAGTGAGATCATACAGTATTTGTCCTTGTGGGATTAACTTATTTCAATTGGCATAATGTCCTCCAGATTCATCCATGTTATATTTTGAGAACTCATCATTATTCCAATACTATGGCTGCATGTATGTATAACAATTTGTTCATCCATTCATCTGTTGAAGGGTCCTTAGATTGCTTCCATCTTTTTGCTATTGTGAACAATGGTGCAATAAACACAGATGTGTATATATCTGTTTGTGTCACTGGTATTAGATCTCTTGGGTAAATTAATTTCAACACGACTGCCGGATCATAGGTAGCTTTTTGAGGAAGTGCCATACCATTTTCCATAGTGGTTGAACCAACTGATTGAGTTGCCCCATGAGATTACTTTCAACAACTAAAATATGTGCTAGCCCACCAGCAGTGGAGCTGGGTTCCAATTTCCTCACAACTGTACCAGCATTTGTTGTTCTCTGCTCTTTTTTTTTTTTTTCCAAAGAAATGAAATTTACAATACGGATGGAACTTGACAACATTATGCTGAGTGACATAAGTCAATCACAAAAGGACAAATATTGTATGACCTCACTTATATAAAAAGACAAGAACACATCAATGTGTAGATACCAAAGTTTCTTAGTGTTTAACAAGGGCAGCAGGGAGGGAGAAAAGGAAATGTTATTGCTGATGGAGTACTGATTATTGTTTTATGGTGATGGAAAAATTGCATTGGTTAGGAGTAGGGTTGCACAGATGATTAATGTAATTGCTGTCAATAAATTGTGCACTTGTAAAACATTGATTGGCAAAATTTCTGTGACAGGTATATTTATGACAGGGGGAGGGGGAAGAGTAGCTGCTGAGGCTACTCACCAAGCATCTCATGGGATTTTGTTTCTTGGTTTGAAAGTTAGGGTCATGGTTTCATGGGACATCCCAGATAATTGACCAAATATCACAGTTAGTGCTTCTGTTCTGCTTACTAGTGCATTGCATAATACCTGAGGTCTTAAAAGATTGCAAGAGGTCATCCAACATACAACATTTTGGTCTCTATTCACCTCGAGCAATAGAGGAAGTAGGAGAGTCAGGAACAGGAGTAGGATATGGAATGTGGTGCTAATCACTTCCATAAACAATTATCCCCTTTACCATGACACCAGGAGAACTGGATGGTGCTTGGGTACCACTACTGAACATTTTAATCTACGATTCTATATCAGAATAAGGATTCTGAACAAAAGGGGAAAAAGGTAGAAAAGAATTTCAGGTTCTCATGGACTCCAGCCTTTCTGGAGCCACAGAGGTTGGATGAACACCTGAAACTCCTGCCCTGAGAAAATCTTTAAACCAAAAATATCCCCTAAAGTTTCTTAAAACCAAACAATAGTTTAATTAAACTAGTAAACAATAGTTTAATTAAACTAGTAAATTAATGTCTGCCTTAAGCATTGGACTCTTTTAAAATCTAGCTATATGAGATCAAGATTGTGTTATCTCCATAATGTAGGTTGTAATGAGTCTTCCTCCAATCCTGATGTGACGTGTTTCTTCATATAGTCCAGCTTCTCAGATTTTGCTCAGCATATAAATTGAGTAAGTATGGTGAAAGGACACAACCCTGACACACACCTTTCCTAACATTAAATCATGCAGTATCCCCTTGTTCTGTTAGAACAACTGCCTCTTGGTCTATGTACATGTTCCTTGTGAGCACAACGTAGTGTTCTGGAATTTCCATTTTTCACAATGTTATTCATAATTTGTTATGATCCACACTATCAAATGCCTTTGCAGAGTCAAGAAAACACAGGCAAACATCTTTCTCATGTTCATTGCTTTCAGCCAAGATCCATCTGACATCAAGAATTATTTCCTCATTCCACACCCTCTTCTGAATCCGGCTTGAATTTATGGATGTTCCCAGTCAATATACGGCTGCAAAAGTTTTTTAATTATCTTCAGCAAGATTTTATTTACATGTGATAATAATGAAATTGACAATTTCCACATTCTGTTGGATTACCTGTCTTTGGAATGGGCACAATTATGGACCTTTGTCAGTTGATTGTCCAGGTAACTGTTTTCCAAATTTTTTGGCATATGTGTAAATGACATAACCTTGCTTGCTGAAGTGAAAAAGACTTGAAACACTTATTGATGAAGATCAAAGGCTATAGCCTTCAATATGGATTACATCAACATAAAGAAAACAAAAATGCTCACAACTGGACCAGTAAGCAACATCATGATAAATGGAGAAAGGAATGAAGTTGCCAAGAATTTAATTTTACTTGGATTTATAATCAATGCCAATGAGAGAAACAGACAAGAATTCAGATGATGTA
>NW_006921768.1:6718394-6729405 GCF_000298275.1 Orycteropus afer afer
AGAGTTGATTGCCAGTCATTATAGGGAATGACTACTATCAGCTGCCCAGCCAAGTTGATACCTGACCTTAACTACCACAGCACCCGAAACAGGCATGGATAATGGGATTTACAAAACATCACAGAATGGAGGATAATGGCTAGAAGGGCCACATCAAGCAATTCACTGCAGCTAGGTAAAGTAAAGGGTCAGCAAAAAAGACCCTCAACAAGATGTACTGACACAGTGGCCACAACAATGGGCTCAAGTATTGCAACAATTGTGAAGATGGTGCAGGACTAGGCAATGTTTCCTTATGTTGTACATAGGCTCACTATGAGTTGGAACCAACTCAACCACACCCAACAACAACATATGGGATCACATTGACAATGGCAATTGCCAAGATTATTTAGGAACCCTAAGCAGCAATGAGCTTATATTAATGGTGAAGGAACATCTCAGGAATGGAGAGTGAGAATGTTTGCACAATGCAAAGAATGTAGTCAATGTCACTGAATTGTACATGTAGAAACTGCTGAATTGGTGTATGTCCTTCTGTGTATATTCTCAACAATAAAAATAAAACTAATTATAAATTACAAATGGATGGAGCCAATCTGGCTGAGAATAGTTCATGCAAGGTAGTGAGAGAGAGTTCTGTCAACATGATATAACATTTCAACATAGTATCAAAAAAAGAAGAAGAAGAAGAAGAAATGGAAAGTAATATATGACACATCAAATTTGAAAAATTAAGGAATTGAGAGTTGCAGAGACCTTGAGAATGAAAAGACTCAGTCAACATGCATAGCAAGACAATGGTAATGAAAACAAGGAACTGGCTTGAGAGAAAGAAACTGAGGCAGGGGAACACTGACACCGCTTTATGTAGAGTCATGCAAGTTAATGTATTAGTTTAAGAATTAGGAAATGTTTTCTCCAATGGGTGAAGGGTTAAGATCGTAGCTCTACAGAGCCACACTGGCTCTCTAGGGATGGTTAATTTTTCACACAAAGAAAGACAATACAGAAGCCTGATTAAAAACAACTAAACCAATTAATTGTGTCATAGGAGTTACAAAGAGGTTAAATCAATGATAAAAATGGCATTCTTCTTTTTCAGTAAACTTTGTTCTTTATTTTCTGGGCAAGTTGGAGGAGATCCAGTCTCTAGGAGGAATGATGAAGGCATAAGAGCTGCCAAAGTTTTATAAATAAGAAAGAAAAACTACAACATTCAGCTCAGAATTGTGCTATATTCTTGGTTCTTCTCCAGATCATAGCTTCTGAAGTCATCCCTATATTTCTAATCATTTATGGAAATTTCTCACTTGGCTAGACTCATATACACTTCTAACACTGTGTCCTAACTCAAAATAGTCTCTACTATATCAGGTTGCTTTTATGCCTTTTACAAGTATTTTTTGGGTTTTAGTAATTATTCAGCACTTTGAAAAGTAACTATAACAGTATCTTTTCTATTTTAGGATAACTTTCATCCTCATAATTAAATATTTCATTACTACACACTATCAACAGTTGACTACCACTATGACTGCATATCTCATGATAATAAATGTTAAACTATATGTGACTAATATAGCATTTAAATTAGGAAAATTATTTCTATACAAAAAAATGTCTCTTTAAAAGATTCTAATCTTTTATATAAATGGAAATTATCAGACAGGTTGAATCTGTGTCTACATATAGGTACAGAATACATGATAAATGAATAGGTGGGAGAATGATAATTTGTACCTCACTCACACCCACCTTCAATGCCAATAAGCATTAGCCTTGATTTTCTGGAATGTGTTTTATTCAAAATCATATTTTAAAAATGGCAAACAATGGCATAATCTTGGAATCTTCCTGTACATCCTTTGACCTGTCAAAAATGAAGCACTTAAAAAGTTATAGTTTTCATTAAGAAAAATAATAAGAAAGAACAGTTGTCATCAAGACGATTCCAACTCATAGTGACCCCATGTGTCAGAGTAGGGTTCTCAATAGCTGATGTTTAGAAGGCCTTTCTTCTGAAGTGCCCCTAGAAGGACTTGAACCTCCAAACCTTTTGGTCAGTAGCCAGGGACTACTAATACATGTTGTTGTTAGTTGCTGTAGTCCCTTTGCATCATCCGGGGACTTCCTAGTTGCCTATTATCACTGCTCCATTTCTACCTGGGAATTTTAGCTCTCAAAAATAATAATTAAAAAAAAAATGTCCTAGTTAACAAGGCAATATATGACCATACAAAGTGAAACTTTCCCACATAAAGAAGTTTCTCTGCCTTCTTTGTGCCATGAAAACACAAGTGCAGTATGAGAGATAGCAGCCTCGAAACTCACTACACCCAATTGCTGTTGATAACCACATTTCCCTCTTCTACTTTTTGAGAACCTTCCATTAGCTACCTGATTGAATCTTATTTTCTGCTTCCTAACCAGCCACTTCTCGGAAGATGGGGCAATCTACTTCCGTAGTGATACTGCCTTGGAAACTCAAGGACGGGTTGCTATGAGTTGGGTCTGATTCGACAGCACATAACAACACAACAACAACAACAACACTGCTCCTACATGCATTGGCTGTGTGGTATTCCATTGCCTGCACAAGCTATACGTATTACCACCGCCGCCATCTAGTGTTAAGATACTGCATGTGCACAAGTTTCCCACAACAATACCACGCCCTGCCATTACTGAACACAATCTCCCGGGAAATGGACTGAAAAATCAAATCCTTAAAAATTTCTCAGTCTTTCCAAAAAGTAAAGTTTAAATATATCAACTAAAAACTATTGAATTATACCGAAGAAAAAAATATTAAAGATAATAAGTATTTCTATTTTTAAAATAATTCCATTTAATTTGATAACAATTGTATCTCAAGAAAGTTTGGCATTTTCATATTAAAAGATAATATTTAGATTTAAAGTCATAAAAGTCTTATAATGGCTCAAACAACATTAAGTTGACAGGTCAGCTCCTTCTCTACCACATATTTCTCCGTATACCTTATATAATTTCACTCTGCCTTCAAAATTACCTTCATAAAGTACGAATAAAATCCTTTCATTACCTCACTGTAAAATCACTTAAATGTTCCAGTGCCCAAAGTCTATAATTTATCCTAGTACTCGAGGTCTTTTCTATAACCCACAAACAGACCTTACATGCTGTCTGTCACCACTTTATCCCATCAAGTCCATGTTCAATTCCCACAACACACCACGCATGTGCAAGACTTCGGCCTTCTCTCCTATTATCCCCTCTACCTGGAGTGCCCTCCTAGCTCCTTCTGCTAGCAAAATGCTATGGATCTTCAAAACCCAGTTCAAATACGACATCTTGAAAACCTCTCCTCTGAAATAAGTTTATCTCACTCCATTATACAGTTGTACTCATTCTGTTGCCTTCTCTCAACTGTGCTTTCTGTGAGCAGACTTATTTTTCTTTTTTTTGTAATCCTATAAACTAAGACAGTGCCTAAGACATGTTAGTTGCTGTTGAAACTCATGGCATTTCCAAGCACAACAGAATGAAATGCTACCTGGTTTTGTACCATCCCCATGATTGGTTGAAGATCAGACCTTAGCGTGTAGCCAATAGGTGATGTAGAATTAAACTGAAATGCATTTTATTTCATGAGAGCCATAAAGAAAGAGTTGGAATCATCATATTATAAAGTAACTAAGTAGATATGTGATTTAGTAGAGAAAAATAAACATGTCTAAGATCTTGATTTAAAACAGAGTAATTATTATGTACATTTTTAAAAAAGGATTCTTTCTTATAGGAAGAATTCTTAAGACAATAAATATTAGGGTACATCTCAATTAACATTGAAACACAATACTTAAATGAAGGTGTTTAATCATCAGAACTTAACATTAGAGAGTAGGGGTATTTAATTGTGAGAGACGATTACAATCAAGAGAAAAACATTGCAGACAGAGTTTTCTTCCAAGTCTCACAGTAGTGTTGCTTAAGCTATCAATATAAATCACTCTGGCAGAAATAGTGCAGAATAATTCTTGTTTGAATCTAAATAAGATTAAAATAAATATCATTGGTTATTATAGAAGTCCCTGGGTGGTGTAAATAGTTAAGCACCTGGCTAACTGAAAAATTCCCAGGAAGAAAGGTCTGGTGATATGTATCTGAAAGGTTATAGCCATGAAAGCCCTATGGAGCCATTCTCTGAAGCACACGGGGTTGCCATGAGTCAGAATCAACTTGTTGGCAACTGGTAATACACTATAATGTTGGGATTCTATGTGCCAAACAATCATTAACTGAAAACCAAACCCACTGCCATGAAGTTGATTCTGACACATTGTGTTTGTTGTTGTTAGGTGCTGTCAAGTCAGCACTAGCTCATAGCGACCTGTTGTACAACACAACAAAACACTGCCTAATCCTGTGCCATCTTCACAACCATTGATATTTGGACACCATCACTTCACCTACTGTGTCAATCCATCTTATTGAGGGCCTTCTCCTTTTTGGTGATTGTCTACTTTATCAAGCATGATATGCTTCTCTAGGGACTGGTTCCTTCTGACAACATGACCAAAGTATGTGAGACGAAGTCTGGCATTTTCACTTCTAAGGAGCATTGCAATTGTACTTCTTCCAAGACAGATTTGTTTATTCTTCTGGAAGTCCATGGTATTTTTTTTTTTTTACTATTCTTCACCAATAACACAATCAAATACATCAATTCTTTTTCAGTCTTCCTTATTCATTTTCCAGCATTCACAAACATATGAGGCTATTGAAAACAGCATGGTTTGGGTTAGGCACATCTTAGCAGGATTGGGCAGTGTTTTGTTGTGTTGTACAAAAGGTCGCTATGAGCTGGAGCTGACTTGACAGCACCTACAACAAAAACAATGTGTCATGGCAGTGGGTTTGGTTGTCAGTTAATGATTTTTTTTTTTTTTTTACAGCAGATTTACCCAGTGCAATATGTCATCTGATTTCTTGCCTGCTGCTTCCATGGTGTTGATTGTGTATCCAAGTAAAATTAAATTCTTGGCATTTTTTCCTCCATTTATCGTGGTGTTGTTTGTTACTCTAGTTGTGAGGATTTTTGTTTCCTTTATATTGAGGTGAAATCCACACTGAATGCTGCAGTCTTTGATCTTCATCAGTAAGTGCTTCAACTCAGCTCCACTTCAGCAAGCAAGGCTGTGTCATCTGCAGATGGCAGGTTGTTAATGAGTGTCCAATCTTGAGGCCATGTTCATCTCCGTATAGTCGTTTCTCAGATTGTTTGTTCAGCATACAGACTGAATAAGTATGGTGAAAGGATACAACCCTGGCACACACCTTTCCTGATTTTAAACCATTCAGTATCCCCTTGTTCTATTCAAACTACCAAACCCACCAGCCACTTCTCGGAAGGAAGGTTGGACAATCTACTTCTGTAGTGATACTGCCTCGGAAACCCAAGGAGGGGTTGCTATGAGTCAGCTCTGACTTGACAGCTCATAACAACAACAACAAGGGATAATCTCATGTGCTACGGAGTCCTTCCTTCTGAGAAAATAAGTAAATCTTCATTGATTCTATGTCCCTTCTAGATCATATCCAATAACCTCCCTCTTCTTCTAGTTATTATTTCTCTCAGGGAAGTCTCTCATGGAACTCTTGGTTTATGTAAGAGTCCTCATGGGCACAATTAAGTGCCCTGGAGTTCCCATTCTTCATTCACAATGGTATTCTTAATTTATTATGATCTACACAGTTGAATGTCTTTGCATAGTCAATTAAACACAGGTAAACATCTCTCTGGTATTCTTTGCTTTTAGACAAGATCCTCTGACATCAGCAATGATATCCTTCATTCCAAGCTCTCTTTTGAATCCTGCTTGAATTTCTGTAAGATCCCTGTCAATACACTACTGCAATAGTTTTTTTAATTAACTTCAGCAAAATTTTACTTGCATGTGGTATTAGTGATACTATTTGATAATTTCCACATTCTATTGGATCACCTTTCTTTAGAATGGTCATAAATATGGATTTCTTCCAGGTGGTTGGCTGAGTAGCTTTCTCCCAAATTTCTTGGCATAAATGCATGAGCACCGCCAGGGCTACATCCATTTGTTGAAACACCTCAATGGGTATTCCATCACTTTCTGGAGCCTTGCTGCTCACCAGTTCCTTCAGTGCAGCCTGGACTTCTTCCTTCAATACCATTGGTTCTTGATCATATGCTACCTCCTGAAATGGCTGACATTGGCCTATTTTTTTGATACAGTGACTGTGTATTCCTTCCATCTTCTTTTGATGTTTCCTGCATCGTTCAATATTTTGCCCACAGAATCCAACTTGAAGCTTGTAATTCTTCAATTCTTTCAGCTTGAAAAATGCCAACTGTGTTCTTTCTTTCTGATTTTCTAATTCCAGGTATTTGCACATTTTGTTATAATACTTTACTTTGTCTTCTCTTTCCACCCTTTGAAATTTTCAGTTTGGCTCTTTTACTTCATCACTTCTTCCATTCACTAAAGTGAATGGAAGCTCCTCTCCATTTAAGAGCAAATTACAGTCTCTTTTGACATCTATTTTGATCTTTTCTTCCTTTCTTATCTTTTTAAATACCTTTTGCCTTCCTCATGTATGATGTTCTTAAACTCATCGACATCTTTTCTGTTCTTCAGTCATTTTGTTAGTCATTTCTGACTCATTAAAACTTTTAAAAAGCTGCACCTTCCTTTATTTGACAAAATCCTGAAACAATAGCTGACATAGCAAGTCACTCAAGTTAGCTATTTCTATTATTAATTCTTTAAGAGTGATTTACAATGTCAGCTCCTCTCTCAAACATTCTCAGTATCTTCACTCAACCATCTCCTCCATATACTCCAGCACCTTGTATATCCCTTTACTATATTATTTACTTTCCTGTACTGTAAGGATGTATTTATATGTTTCTCTCTCCCACTAAATTATCATCACATCAGAGACAAACAATATAGAGTTTATTACCCCATCACCTCATACAGTACCTCATGTATAGTGAGTACTCAATATATTCTTGTCAAATAAATCAATGAAACTTAAATTTCCAAAAGAGCACTTATTGAGGGATGACAGGTCTAAATGATTTGCATGGAAAATGTGCCTTATTTGAAGAAAGATTCTGTGCCAAAAAGTATTAGAAATTGTCTATTACTAATATTAGCTGTTGGTCAAGAAAGAAATTGTCAAGCAGAATATATTATCTGCATCATAAAATACTACTATGTACATTTGAAAAAAGATAATGGGCTTATTGTTAAACATATTCTCCTCATTTCTCTTATGGAGTTTACTTGTAATAGGAAAAACATAACTGTCTGCAAAACCATCTGAAAAAGACAAATCAGGACTCTTTTTAAAGTGCTTAATTAAAATCAGCTGAAGCAGTATGGAATTGTCACAGTCTTCTCAGATATTAAGGCAGACAACAGTTCAGAAATGAGTCTCATCTTATAAATAACTATAGACATCTGCTACAGAAGGAAGGTCAGGGACAATGTAATATGGTTAGAAATTATGGAAATGCAGACATTAGAAAGATGTCATTAGTGGAATGTGGAGACATAGAGAATATGATAACTAAAATACAAATAATTGAAGGTCTCTCAGGATTCTTTTTTTTTTTTATAACTTCAATTGTCTGATAAGCGAACAGATCAAGGGTAAGTTGGTTTATTAAATTATTATTATTATTAATTTTGTTGTTGAGAATATATTCAGCAGAACATACACCAATTCAACAATTTCTACATTACAATTCAGTGACATTGATTACACTCTTCAAATTATGCAACTATTCCAGGGTAAGTTTGGAATTTAATATAATTTCCATGAGGGCAGGATTATGTTATCTTTACCACCATATGTCCAGTGCCTAGAAAATTGTCCAGCATAGAATAATTGCTCAGTAAATATTTGTTAAATGAATCAATACATAAATAATTTAAGTATACAATGCAATCTAGTATGGTTAGCGTAGTGCCTAAGGCAGTTGACTGCTAACCAGAAGCCTGGCAGTTCAAACCCATCAACCACTCCTCAGAAAGAAGGTTGGGCAATCTACTTCCATAGTGATACTGTCTGGGAAACCCAAGGAGGGGTTGCTATGAGTCAGGTCTGACTCAATGGCTCATAACAACAACAACAACAACAAGAAGGGATAATCTCATGTGCTACGGAGTAATTCCTTCTAAAAAAAAATAAATCTTCATTGATTCTATGTCCCTTCTAGATCATGTTCAATAACCTCCCTCTTCCTTTAGTTATTATTTCTCTCAGGGAAGTCAACATGCTCATCTCAGCTGAACACAGTCAGCTCTCTACCTACTATGTTTCTAGAAGAATTCTCCTTAATGAAGCCAATGATCTTGTATTGAACAAGCTCTATAGACATTTTCTAAGCACCATTTTCTTGAAGTCTTCTCAAATACAGCATTTTTGATCACCCACTCCTTCAAATTCTCCATTCTCCTAGTCCTTTGACATTGGTCTTCACACATTTTTCTAACCTTACCATTTGTCTTCTCCATGAGCTCCTCTTCCTTGCCTACTTCTCAAATACTGTTTTTCCTAGGATTCTGCCTTTTCTCACTATTCTCACTTCATTCATCTGATAAGCAAACAGATCAAGGGTAACTTGGTTTTTCACATTATAATTATCATTAATTCTGTAGTTGTTGAGAATAGACACAGCAGAACATACACCAATTCCACAATTTCTACATTACAATTCGGTGACATTGATTACACTCTTCAAGTTATGCAACCATTCAAGGGTAAGTTTTAAAGAAATATTTGGAATTTAATGTAATTTCCATGAGGTCACCAAAAGGCTGGCGGTTCAAACCCACCAGGCACTCCTCGGAAGGAAAGTTGGGCAATCTACTTCTGTAGTGATACTGCCTCAGAAACCCAAGGAGGGGTCACTATGAGTTGGGCCAACTTGATGGCACATAACAACAACAACAACAACAACATGAGGTCAGGATTATGCCATCTTTACCACCATATATCCCCTCTCCTAGGTCATCTATTTTCCTCTCAGGGACCCAAATTGGTACATAGCTATACTCCAGAGTTGTGTATTTATTTAGTCATACAATAAACAAATCCTTAGTAAGCTAGGTGTAGTGGCAATTGCTGGGGATAAAGGGTAAATATGACAATATTTACCTGCCAACAGCCTATAGTGTAGTTTGAGAGAATGTAAAACAAGTAGGTAATTACAATAACACAGTGTGATAAGTGATATTAGAAAGTTGTAACTCAGTGCTAGAAAAGCACTTTTGTGAGTACCTTAGGACAAGCAGGTATTACACAAGCAAAGGGGATGAAGGGTCTTTAACACATAAGGAAAATTCTAAGGGTGAGAAATTGTGGAGTTGGCAAAGAGTATTCAATGTATCGTGGACTGCCAGAAGTACTAACAAATCTGTCATGGAAGAAGTACAGCCAGAATGCTCCTTAGAAGCAAAAATGGCCAGACTTCATCTCTTGTATTTTGTTTATGTCATCAGAAGGAACAGTCCCTGGACAATGAAGTCATGATAGGTAAAGTAGAGGGTCAGCAAAAAAGGGGAAGATTCTCAAGGACATGTATTGACATAGTGGCTGCAATGATGAGCTCAAGCATGGCAATGATTTTGAGGATGGTGCAGGACTGGGCAGTGATTCTTTCTGTTGTACATAGGGTCACTGTAAGTCAGAACCAATTCTGCTGCACCTAACAACATGTATGTACAAAATCTGGCTGTTTCCCTAAAGAACACTGACTAGGGCAATGTACCTTAGGATCTGCCCTTGGCTCACTTTCTAATTATTTCTCCTACCTGAGAAGTGCACACATACATAAAAAAGGCCAAAACTACAACACTCGGCAGCAATTTCCTTCATGTTTTTAAATCCAAGCCTACATCTCGTAGCTCAGTATCAGTCGAGTGTGGTCCATGGACTTAAGAAATAGTGAGTAAGAATTTAGAAACTGTATAACAATTTACAGTGCTTGGCATCCAAACATGCAAATGTACTTGCCTCAGTAAACAGGATACAGACTAGTACAGCAAGTCACATGTGTTGTGAGTTGCATCATAGTCATGCACAGTAGGACCACATCACAAAACATGATAGTTTATTTTTCAACTATAAACCCAAAAATGAACTGAAAGCTCTAACCAAGAAGTAATAATAATGAGAAAGGCTACCTAAATACCAAAACAAAAAAAAAAGCCAAACCCACTGCCATCAAGTCGATCCCAACCCATAGCAACCCTACAAGACAGAGGAGAACTGCCTCATAGAGTTTCAAGGCTGTATATCTTTACAGAAGCAGACTGCTGCATCTTTTTCCCGTGGAGAGACTGGTGGATTCGAACTGCTGATCTTTCAGTTAGCAATCGAATATTTACAACCACTGTGCTGCCAGAGCTCCTTATCTGAATACCAGGGACTAGGAATTTGAGGACAAACACAGTAACCATTTGATATACATACTGTTTTTGATAAGAGACTTGTATTTTATTTTTTTCCAATGACATATAGACAGTTGGATATTAATCAAAGCTCTGCTTTCACACCAAGGCCAGGTCCTCTGGGTGGTACATTCTAAGAGGCAAGACCTCCAGATCGTCCATAAGAGATGCAACCACTCTTTGGCCCAGATTTTGAAATTTTGCCAGCCTTGAGCTCATCAATATTATTTTCACTATCTTCAGTAGTTGTGATTTATTTGAACCAGTGGTCTGTTTACACAGGCCCTTAAACTTTCCACCTCTGTAAGAATGAAAAGTTTGTCAAGTGTAGTCTCCTTGACCTGTACTCCAACTTGTTTTTTGAACAGCCTTCAATATGCTGTCAGAATCTAGAAGCATGCAAGGTTTTATTACTATAGGCCTTCATGTCATACTTTCAACTGACTCTATTTTTTAATGCATTTTATTGAAATATAATTTGTGTGCAGTGAAATACAGAAAACTAAAGTGATATGCGTCAATGC
>NW_006921768.1:6735890-6757597 GCF_000298275.1 Orycteropus afer afer
ACTCATGCAACCACAGGGGCTGTGGAGCTCAAGGCTGGCAGGCTGTTGACTCCAACAAATGACAAATCCAAGATCTCCAGGCCGAATTATGGACTGTTCACTCACAGACAGTTGTAGGCAGCACAACAGAATCCTGATCCACAGAAGAACGTCTCTTTTCCCAGGTTGTCCTTGGATATACTGGAAGCAGGCCACACCCCTAGGGAAACTCCCTTTCAACAGATTGCCTGCTCAAAAATAATCATCTGATCCCATCATGGGAATAACCACATCACAACAGCTTTAAACCACACAGAATTGTGTTCCAGCCAAGTTGACACACAGCTCCAACTATCACACAGACCACATACCCAAAGCAGCTACTCAGCTGCTCCAATAGATTCCACCATGAAATTAATTACCAGTCTCACCATGGGGAATAACATCCAGCTGCCTAGCCACTCAACTAGGCCCAGCCTAGTTGACACACAGACTTAATCACCACATCTTGTATAAAATATCACAGCCTCTCATTGGAGGTACTTGTAAATCATCTGCAACCTTGTTCATAACAAAATTGAGCAAGTATACATTCTGTCTCTTTGCTAACTCCAAGACTGGAAGCATAGCTGTTCCTGTCTGTGCTTCTGGATAGTTATTTGCAATAGCCTTCATCCTCTTGGGAGCTCTGGTAGCATAGTGCCTAAGGCATTTGACTGCTAACCAGAAAGCTCGTGGTTGAAACCCACCAGCCACTCCTCAGAAGGAAGATTGAACTATCCACAATCAAATGGAGTAACTGTGTTATTCTCAGGAATATCTCTGTGCAAAAATAAGCCTCCTCCAGTTCCATTTTGCGTAGCTTTTTTGTATGAGTTTCTTACATGTCTTCTATACTGGGTACCTGGATCAGAGAACCTTGGAGAAGGCTTTGATATAAATTTTGTTCTCTAAGTTCCTCTGCAGGGAAATCCATGAGATTCATCTCTAGATACAAGTCTTTGCAATCGTACATTTGCCTATACATTGTGCAGATTGTACATACCTTTTCTCAGTTAATATACACAATAGATTGTGTAGCAATGGACTGAAAAAGAAACCAAGGCTTAGAGATACTAAGCTTGTCCCAAGTCAGATAGCTGATCAGTGGAAGTGTAGAAATTGGAGTCCAAGTGACAACTCCTTATCTCTATTAAGATATTGAGGCAGCAGGCCTTTCCCTTTCCTTTTCATTCATATCACTGCAGAAATTCCTTATATACCCCAAACCAACTAAAAACTTTTTCTATGACCTAAATAGCATTCTTTTTAACTTTTTATTGTGATTTGGGTGAAAGTTTACAGAACAAATTGGTTTTCCATTTAGCAATTCATACACAATTTGTTTCTTGACATTGATTGCAATCCCCCCAAGGTAACAGCACTCTTCTTACTTCCTCCCTGTGTTTACCATTTCCCTTCATCCTTCTTTCCTATTCCTTTTTGTCTTCTGAGTTTTACCCCAGGACAAATGCTTCACTTTTGATCTCCCTATGGCTGGTTGTTCTCAAGAGTGCATACCTCCATGTTATTGCTCACCTAATAAGCTTGTCTTTTGTTTGGCTGAAAGTTGAGCCAAAAGAAGGGGATGAGTTCAGTTCCAGGTCTGAAGGATATCTAAAGGCCATAATCTAGGGGATTCTACCTGTCTCTATCAGACCAGCAAGCCTAGTGATTTTAATTATTTGGGGTTTCTTCTACATTTTTTTTCTCCTATTCTAGGCAGGACCTCCTTTTCAGAGTCATCAGCAATGATAGCTGGGCACCAACTAATTCTTATGGTCTCAGAGTCATGGAGCCAGGGGTTACCATGGTCCATTAGTCTTTTGGCCTAATTTTTTCCATGTGTCTTTATTTTCTTCATTCTTTTTTGCTCCAGATGAGGACAGATCAATAGTCGCACCTTAGATTACTGTTCATAAAAATTGTTTTTAAACTTTTTATTGTGATTAGGTTGAAAGTTTACAAAGCAAATTGGTGTTCCATTCAATAGTTCATGCCTATTTTGTTTCAAGGCATTGATTGTAATCCCTGCAATGTAATAGTATTCCTCCCACCTCCTCCCTGTGGTTATCATTTCCCTCTGTCCTTCTTTTCTGTCCATTCCCGCCTTCTGAGCTTCATCCCTGGGCAAAGGCTGCCCTCTTGCTTTCTTATGGTTGATTGTTCTAAGGAGTGCTTATCTCTCTGCTGTTATTGTGCTCACAGGCTTTAAAGACTCAAGTCACTACTCATCTAATTAGAATGTCAAATATTGTCTTTGTGGACTGTATTTTACTTGACCTTGATGTCTCCCAAGACTACAGCCTCTAAACAGCATTTTATCTTTTCAGCATATTTATGTTTTTATTTTCTCATTTGACTCATAAGAAATGCAATTAATGTCTTACTGATATAATGAAAATGTTTCTCCTTAATACTAGCAAGAAATTCACCCATCTATTACTGTTCATTGTGTGTTCTGAGTGTGTTTAATTGTATATCTGAGTTCATTGATATTTCAAGTAGATGAAGTACAAAGTTCATATAAACTGTAACACATACCAGAAGCTATGAAACTATTAATGTGTACACAATTGTATGAAATATGCTATAAATGGAATAGTATGTATGTTTTCAAATCTGCATGATTAAAAATGTCTTACTATTTGAACGGACTTAAATAAAAATACATTATTTTTATCATATGAAAATATTACATATTTATTACTATTAACTCACTGCTGTCAAGTCCATTCAACTCATAGCGACCCCTCCTTGGGTTTCCAAGGTGGTATCTCTACGAAAGTATATTGCCCAATCTTCCTTCCAAGGAGTGGCTGGTAGGTTTGAACTGCCAGCCTACTGGTTAGAAGTCAAATGCCTTAGGCACTATGCCACCACAGCTCCCATTTATTACTATTATATATCATTATAATATACTAATACAGTATATATTTAAATATGTATTTAGAGATTTTGTTCTGGAATTTGATGTAAAGAACATGGTTGATAACGCATTTTGATGGCATTTCTGATTGAAATGATGAATCCCCTTTCCCTGACAATGTGTAATATTGCGTGAGGCACATTACAGGGACAAAAAGACATTGGTGAATTTGTTTCACAGTCACATACCAGTGATACCGTCTTTTGTTTTCAAGTAATAATAGGACTCGAACTATTTCAATCTTTGCCACCATTTTTTCTGCTCTAGTCTTTGTCACATCTTCCTTTCTGGTTCTACAGATACAGAACCATCCCTTTTCAGAGAAAACAAAACAAAACAGAACACTTGCTTGTCTGTTAAAATGCTTTTAAATTCCCATTTCTTCAGATAAGTTTCCACATATTTGCATTATACATAATTATCTTTTTGTATGTGATTAAAATTGCATTATTTCATTTTTCCAAGCCATGCTCATTAATATTGGGATACATTCACTGCTTCAGAGAAGCAACGTGGTCTGTAATATAAGCACAATCTTCGGGGCAGGAAGTATCAAGTATCAAGTATCAAGTTATGAGTCTTAGCTCCAGCATTGTTAATTGCCTGCCTTTGGGTAATTTATTTATGCTCTTTCTACAGGAAGTGCTATATTCTAGCATTCTCATCTATTATTTTGGTTTCAACTATCAACTCTATGTTAGTGACTCTAGTCTCTTGGATGAAAGTGCAACATCTCAAATACAACTGGATTCAGTATTCTGTCAATACCTTTCACCCCCAATTCTGAACAAATTTCCTCACTATCTCAGATACTGATCTCGGTCTCTGTCTCCACATACAATTTATTAAGACAGGAAGACTTTTTTTAGTCTCTACTTCCAAAATATTTCTAAAATGTATCCCTCCCTCTCCACCTCTGTTTCTGTGTATGGTCCTTATCAGGAGCTCTGGTAGTGTAGTGCCTAAGGCATTTGACTGCTAACCAGAGGGCTGGCGTTTCAAACCCACCAGCCAGTCATTGGAAGGTAGACTGGGCAATCTACTTCTGTAGTGATACAGACTCGGGAACCCACGGAGGGGTCGCTATGAGTCGGATCCGACTTGACAGCAGTGTTGGCTCCTATCATCATTAGCTTAGACTATTTCAATAGTTTCCTAACCAGTCTCTCTGACTTTATCTACTCTTGTTGTCATCCCAAATTTGTCCTCAATGTTACCACCATGGTGCTTGATTTAAAATGCACCTCTGCTTAAAACTACAGGGAATTCAAATCACTAACTAAACTGTTGCCCACCCCTCCTGTTTCACTTTCTGTCCTTTCCCACCCATTACAGCTCTGGAATGTCTTTGGTCATATTCTCTCTCAGTGAAAATAGATTCTCAACTGTCCCTCAGCTAGGCAACAAGTCATCTGTCAGAACTGCCTCCCATCCTGAATGATTTAATCCTTCCTACATGATCTGTGTTCCCTGGGAATCCTGTTACCTCCACCATGTGGTTTTCCAGAGTAGTTTCAAACAACCTGGTCACATGATTTACTCTTCCTCTACTTTAAGATTCTCGCGGGCATCCTATCTGACTTATCTCTGTATCCCAAAATGTCATGCATATTCCTCTACTTGTATATAAGTGCACAATAAAGATTGTCAGACCATAATCAATACTTCTCAAACAGAATGAAGTGGCTAGGAGGGTCCATTCAACACCGACTTTAGAATCTTTGCCATTCTTCATATATTGTGTTTATGTCATTAGGTTAGTCAGGAACCCAACACCATTTAGATTCTGTATCTTAATTTGGTCAGCCTGATTTCTGGGCATTTATATACATGCAAACATTTATTAATCATCTAGATGTTAATAGATATATTGTCAGCAATGGGCAAACAAAGAAAATAAAGTAAAAAGGAGAAAACAGAGGCAAAAAAAAAGAAGATAAAGCATGGTGTAAGGAGAGCTATAATAGAGGTATGTAAGTGAGTATAAGGAAAATGACTATGTTAGGGGAAGTGGGAAGATGAGAAGACTTTGGAGATGTAACAGGAAATAATGGGGAAGAATTGGCCAAGGGAACCGAAATTGGGGCCATTCTGGCTTAAATTACAAAAAGGCAAGCCAAACTATGTTTGAATATCTTCTTAACTGACTTACACAATTTCACAAACTTGAACCTATATAAGCAGAGCCTTGCCCTCTGTTGAAGTTGGGTGGTCCCTGTAACTAGGTAGGTAATTTTACTAACATAATGCTCTATTCTTCACATAACTCATGAATTTCAGTAAATCCATTTTAATTTCTTCCAAGTCAGAGTCCTGTCTTTGGTATAAAAAATTCTGGGTCCACACAAATTTCCTGACTGGTACAGAGGTTAAGTTTTGAAAGGATCATTTATCATCATTCATTCACCATGCATTATACATCCCCAAAACAAAAGATGTCTGAAATGTGAGAGAAAAAGAACAGCAAAAAAAAAAAAAAAACAATAGAAAAAAAAAATCACTGAAAAAGCTTGACTAGGGTGATTTGAATGTATTTTAAGACTGATTGTCCTTGTGAACAGCTAGAAAAGTCAGCAGAGTTAAAAATAAAAAGCAATCTTGCTTCCATAAGCACTGAGGATTTTTCCTCACAGAGTATATTTTCCTAACTGATTCTTCAGGGAATGCTTATTTTCTCTTTTGACACTTTCAGCTTCATTTATTCCAAAGAAAATTCTGAGCACAAAGTACTTTGATCTTCCCTTTGCTTTGGTGGAAACAATAGCTTTTCTTAGTTTTGAGATGTATGTAATTCTCCTCAAAGGTTTCTCTTTGAAGATGCTTTTATTTTCTCTACTAGTGATACAGAATCTCTACTCATCCTTCATGAATATTATCCTAACGAATGATTTATTGCCAAAATAGGAAAACTCATAGTTAAGTAGTTCAATGTCATTTGTTGCCCTTATCAATTGAAAACTATTACTTGTTTGATCAAAAAAAAAAAAAGTATCAAAAGTTTAAGGTAAAATTAAATATTAGCTATAATTGCAACATATTAAGGGCAAATGAATTAGTGTAAATTCAGAGAAGTACAGTCCAGCTAAATTAAATAAGATTGCATGCATAAATGTTTATGCAGCTCTGTCACATTTTCAATAAAGCAATGGTGACATGGTTTAATTGTAGCATAGTATTTTTTCTAGTAAGAGAGACATATTGCTCTCAAAAACATCACTACAATTTCAACTTTATCTGATCTTGTTTCATGTGAAATTAATGAACCTTGGCTACACTGATGAATATTCTTGAGAGTGGTTTCCAAGAGAGTCTGCATGTGTACTCCTCAGATGGCCAGGAATTTGCCAGATTAAAAATGAAGTAGACTGGATACCACAATAAATTTAATAAAAAGATAATACCATACAAAAGAAGATAATATATTACCATTAATCTGATTTTAAATTTAATTCAACTATTTTTATGGTTTGTAGTAAGTACAAATCATAGTGAGGGAAATATGATCTGGTTTCCACCACATGTTGTACTGAGGAAAGCATACAGGTATATAACACACAAGTTAAAATAAAACAAACGAGATCAGAGGTCATTAAGTTTTAAAGAAGAGAGTGATTAATTCCAGCTCAGGTTATAACTGAAGGCTTCCTGCAGCAAGAAAAATTGAGACAGTCCCTAAATAGTTATACTATTCTGCAAATGGAAATGGAACTGAAGAGTGACATGAGTGAAGACTGGATTAAAAAAAGTTGACAAAGAACTGGATGGTAAATGAGGGCATGTTGAGTCTCTTTCATGCTCTATTTCCTCTTCAATCCAACTCTTCAACCACAACAACCTTTCAGTTTTTCCCTCCTCCTTCAGGATTGTCACACAGGCTATTCCCTCTGCTAGAAACTACTCTCAGTTCCCCAAACCTTTATCGCTCACCTGCCACCAAACATTATAACTCCACCTCTTCTTTCAGATCTCAGTTAAAGTTCATTTCCTCAAAGATTTCATTTCTGAAATCTTCTATCATCTTCCCATCCCACCCCAACTAAGTTTGGCTCCAGTGATAGTTAAGTTGTATGTCAACTTGGCTGGGCCTTGTTTGGAGTGACTAGGCAGCTGGATATAGCTATTCCCCATGATGAGACTGGTAATCAACTCCATGGTGGAATCTACTGAAGTAGCTGAGTAGCTGCCTTAGGGATGTGGTCTGCTTCCAGTGTATAAGGAGAAGTTTTGAGAAAGGTCTAGCAGCTTGGCACCCTGGACCCTGCATGTAGCTGACTTCATTCAGCAGCCTGCCATGTTTCCTGTTGACCTTAGGACTGTCTCTGAACTTGAATTAGTGGCCTGTCATTGTTTGGTAAGCTTGGGACTGTACCATTTTATTTGACAACCTTGGGTTTGTCAGCCGCAGGAGCCAGCAGCTATCTGAGTGAAGAGATGCCTTCAGCTCTAGTGGGCCAGGAGCAAGAGGCAGAACTACAGCCCAAGGTTAAGGGGCTTTCACCCAGCCCCTAGAGCTGGCACTTTGGACTCAGATGTCTAGCCTCCAAAATTGTAAGAGAATAAATCCCTGTTTGTCAAAATCACTGATTTGTGGTATATTTCTGTTAGAGCAGCACTAGAGGACCAAAACAATTCCCTTCTTATATACATGCATAGCACCATACACTTCATAATCTGTTCTGGATTGCAATTCAATATTAGTGCAAATTTTTGTTTAATATTTATCATATCCCACAAAATAAATGTTCTTGGAGGATAGGAACCTTCTTTATTGTTGTCTCTATCATGTAGTGCCCCCTGGTACTTGGTAGGCACTATAAGCTGCATACATGTAAGTATCCAGCTGTTGTTAGCCACCATTGAGTTGTATCCTAACTTATGTTGACCCCGCGCCCAACATAACAAAATGCTTCCCTGCTCTGCACCATCCCCATCATTGGTTGTGGATTGGACCACTGTGATCCTCTGGGTTTTCACTAGCTGATTTTCACAAGTAGATCTCTAGGCCTTTCTTCCTGGTCTGTTTTAGTCTGGGATTTGCACTGAAACCTGTTTAGCTTCATAGCAAATGCCAGCTATCCCTGGCAGATGAGTGTTGCCTATATATGAGGTGAGTTAATGGAGAAATGAACTCAAGTGTTATTCATGGAAAGTGAGAATGCTACCATGGAACCACCAATGCCCCTCAAGTATTCAGCAATTACTTTCATTTTACTTGATGGGATAATTTGACACTTTATAAATTATATTTTTTAAATGTTATATCTTTTATATATTTTATACAAAGGAAAGAAAGCTATAAAACTATAAATCATTATAAACTAATTCAAATTCTTTGTAGACTTAGTAATTTTCTCTTGCTATTGAACACAGGGAAGAAGTGAGAAGAATGCTGTTACACTGTGAGGATTGCAATCAATGTCATGAATCAAAATGTGTATGATTGTTGAATGGAAAACCAATTTGCTTTGTAAAATTTTACTGCCTCCCCCCCCCAAAAAAAAAGGAATTGAATATACACATTTTGTTTATAGCTAGTCTTAAAGAGAAATGCAGATGCATCTTAGCCTATAAAGAAATGAAATTCAGCTGAAAAAGAGAGTAGACAACAAATTCAAAACTGCTATGTTGTTGTTGTATGTGCCGTTGAGTCGGACCCGACTCATAGCAACCCCTCCTTGGGTTTCCAAGACAGTATCACTATGGAAGTAGATTGTCCCATCTTCCTTCCAAGGAGTGGCTGGTGGGTTTGAATCGCCAGCCTTCTGGTTAGCAGTCAAGTGCTTTAGGCACCACGCTCCTCCAAACTGCTTTGGAGGGGCTAAATCTGCACCCGGACTTTCTCTGGTTAATTTAAAAATGAGTCACCTCACTTAATAATTCTAAAAGTACAGCTTGTTATAGAAAAATTAAGGAAAAGGCATTATCTATTTTTTATTTCATTATCTCTCAAATTGCATCAAGCCTATCCTCTCATTGGGTTGAAGATAGTTTGCACAGCTCCTCATCAACAGAACAAACAAAATTTTCCATTTCAAGCTTGAATATACTGTTTGTTACTCAAACAAAGAATAGGAAACTGTTTTCTGAGGGAAGAAAGAGAAGGGGATGGGGAGTTATGTGCCTATGATTCAAGACAGAATGTAAAAGCTGAGGTCCCGTGGTTCTGCATTTTCTCATACTTTCTGATAGTTTTACTTAACGATATAAAATGGCAGTAATTCCATTTCTTCCTTCACATCCATCTCACATCAGGACAGCATATTCACTGGTACTTTATTCCCCCCACAGAGTTACAGAGAAGTGATACATTTCATGGAACTGCTATTATGGGAATAGGTGAAGCAAATTCTACTGGCCAGATAGTTCTCAGTTAAAAAAACTGCTCAAAAAAATATATGGCTCTGATATTGGTATTTGTGTTGCATTGCTTGTCAACATAAACAAAAGTCCCACCTTCCTTCTATATCTTATATAGCTGTATTTGGCATTTTTTAAAAATTTTTCTTTAAAAAAAAGCATATGCCTTTCTTTATCCACAAAAGCATACCATAAGAGAAATTTATTTTGAATAGTTGTCCAATAAAGATGATCAACTTGTATTTATTTATCCCAAATCATAAGCCTTAAAATAATCTAGTGTAAAGTTGTCACTCTCCAAATACAAAAAATGATCTCAGTTAATGAATAAGCAACTTGTTCCCTTTTAATTTTTTGCTTTATTTTACTGCTGACTTCATATCAATAATAATATTTTTTAAAAAATATTAACTTAGTATCCTTCTTTTCTAAATGAAAGGAGTACTTTGACACACGGAACACTGCTCACATGTACTTTTTACCTCACTGGTTGCCATGTAGTGCAGCTTTGTGCCAATAAATAGAATGCATTAAAATGAAAGGGTTTGGAAATGGTCAATTTCTTTTAAACAATGCAGGAAAAAATGAAGCTGATGAGGATTATGGCCAGAGGGAATAAGAAAAGAGAGTCAAATAGTATAAAATGGGTGAGAACCAAAACCAATCCCAACTGACTGCCATTGAGTCAGTTCCAACTCATAGCAACCCCCATCGGGTTTCTGAGGTGGTAAATCTTTATGGAAGTAGATTGCCCCATCTTCCTTCTGTGGAGTGGCTGGTAAGTTTGAACTCTCAATCTTCTGGTTAGCAGTCAAATGCCTTAGGCACTGCACCAATCACGGGAAGGATAAAAATGTCCTCCTCCTGCGAGTTCTTTGCTCATATTTCTGAGTCAAACATTTCACAGGCTGTTATTTCTTCATAAGCAGAAGGAAATCAATCAAGAACTTTATTTAACTTGCCACAGGAGGTTATATTTTAGAAACTGCTGTTGAACATGTCTGCTAGCTCAATCTTGCTCACTGAGCGCAAATTAAAACCAGGGTGTCTTCAGGTAACCAGTGTCAGGGTTAACACTTGTGGCAAAAGCTCCCCAGGTACACTGCTTTCTTCCTTTTTCCATAGGAATAATAAGACTAGCCTGTTGGCCTCTGCTTACTTCACTACTGCCTCATAAAAACTTCAGGTGCTTTGCAATATTATTTGCAATGGATGCATGAAACACAGCTGGACAGCAGGAATCCAATGAAAACTTCCTAATGGCTTCTCTATCATATTCAGAATAAAATCTAAATTTCCACAACAGCCAACAGCCCGACATTATCAAGCTTCTGTCCCTGTCTCCCAAACATATCATTTGCTCAATGAACTAGAATTCTATTGGCCTTCTTAGTCTTCCTCAACCATAAGCTTATTCCCATAACTGGTGCATATGTACTCCCTCTTCTTGGACAGTTCTTGCCCTACATTTTAGCAAGGTTATCTTCTTGCTTCAAATATCACCTAGTCTTTAAGTCGTTTCTAGCTACAACTCTAAACTACCAAACCTCTAGTATACCATCTTGTTTTATATTTTCTTCATAGTATTTTCATTTATTTATTTTCTCTCTTTTCTTACTAGAATGTAAACTGCATTAACAATGAATGAATAACTGAATGAATAACTGATGGTTCAGAATGAGACCAATTGGAGGCATTTGCTATTATCTTACACAAAAACATGGCAACAGATAATTTGTTTTCTATGCATGATGTTCACTCCTGGCCTTGTTCTGACTGATGATATTGAGCTTCTCCATTGTCTCTTTTCACACATGTAGTCAATTTGATTCCTGTGTATTCCATTTGGATAGGTCCATATGCATAGTCTCTATTCAGGTTGTTGAAAAAAAAGGTAATTGCAATGAATAAGTCATTTCACTTGCAAGTTGGTTACCATACTTACTCAATTTGTATGTTGTGCAAATAATTGAGAAGGTGGACTATAAAAAGAGCATGGCATCAGGACTGGAGGAAGACTCACTAATGGCCTGCAATATGCAAATCACACAACCTGAAAGCAGAGGACTTGAAGCACTAACTGATGAAGATCAAAGACTACAGCTTTCTTAATGAATTACATCTCAACATAAAGAAAACAAAAATCCTCACAAGTGGACCAATAAGTGGTATAAAATAAATGGAGCAAAGATTGAAGTTGTCAGAAATTTCATTTTCCTAGGATTTACAATCAACACCCATGGAAGCAGAAGGCAAGAAATCAAACAACGTATTACATTGGGCAAATCTATTGCAAAAGACCTCTTTTAAAAAAGTGTTGAAAAGCAAAGATACCACTTTGAGGACTAAGGTGCACCTGACCCAAGCCATGATATTTCCAAATATCTCAAATGCATGTGAAAGCTGGACAAGGACTATGGAAGACCAAAGAAGAGTTGATGCTTTTGAGTTATGGTGCTGGCAAAAAATATTGAAAGTACTATGGTCTTCCAGGAGAGCTAACAAATCTATCCTGGAATAAGTGCAGCCAGAATGCTCCTTGGAAGTGAGAATGGCCAGACTTTGTCCCACCTACTTTGGTCATGTTGTCAGAAGTAACCATTCCCTTTCAGAAGGAACCATTCCCTGGAGAAGGATGTCATCCTTGTTAAAGTGGAGGGTCAGTGAAAAGGGGGAAGGCCTTCAACCAGATGGATTGACACAGTGGGCAACAATGGGCTCTGGGATAACAAGGGTTGTTGGTGCAGGATTGGGCAGTGTTTTGTTCTGTTGTGCATAGGGTCGCTATGAGTTGGAGTTGACTCAATGGCACTTAAAAACAACAGGAACATATGCATGTGAAAGTCAGGCAATGAATAAGGAAGACCAAGAAAGAATTAATGCTTTTGAATTACCGTGTTGGTGAAAAATATTGACTATACCATGAACTGCCTGAAGAACAAACAAATATGGCTTCAAAGAAGTGAAGCCAGAATGCTCCTTAGAAGTGAGGATGGTGAGATTTCATCTCAAGTACTTTGAACATATTATCAGGAGGAACCAGTCCCTGGAGAAGAATATCATGCTTGGTAAAGTAGATGGTCAATGAAAAATAGGAAGACCCTCAATGAGATGTATTGACACAGTGACTGCAGCAATGGGTTCAAGCATAGCAATGATTGTGAAGATGGCATAGGACCAGTCAGTGCTTCATTTTGTTGTACATAAGTTCACTGTGCATCAGAACTGATTCAATGGCATCTAAAAACAGCAACAGCAATGTTCACTCCATTTTGAGACAGCCTAATATAATATACAAATTATGGACTTTTAAGAGAAACAAGTCTTTGATTTAAATGCTGGTCTTAGTACTAATTATCTGTGTGAACTTGAATAAGGTCTCCTTAAAATGTAACTGATAATAGGGAACTCATTGAATTATTGAATGATCCACATAACTCACCCTGCATTGCATCTAGTGATTAATATGTTCTTAAAAATCAGTAGACATTATGGCTTTTATTGTATTTTCTTTGTTTCCTAATATTATTTGCTATTCTGGGGAAATCTCTACTACTGGAGTGGAATCCATTGCTTCTGCCTGTCTGGCTTCCTCATTCTTCTCTTTTTGTAAGAGTCCGTTGATTGTAGTGCTGCTCTCAAACAAATATGAACATATGGCCTGAGTCTGGCTTATGAGTGCCTGCTCCAAATACTTTGCAGGAGCTTTTGAGGGAGGGGCTCATTCTTGGCAGAGTTTGCAGAATTCATGGCTGTAACACTTGATCTGTTTTGACCATCCTTCCCCAAATATGAAACAACCGTGCCTAAAAATAAATATTAAACCTGTAATCTAAACAATGCTTTCTAATGAAATAATAAGAGTTTGTTTGTTTATTTATTTGTGTTTGTTTTAAGGCTAAGGAGAAAAAGGTCCATTATGGGGTCCAATTAGTAAATAAACAAATTAATCTCCAGAAAGAAATGGTTTCTAGGGGATGAATGCTATGAGGCAAGAGTGACACCTCGGGCTAATTTGTGAGATGGGCAATGAAAGTGCCTTTAAAAAAATGGCCAACATAGTCACAGGGGACATCATGCTCAATTGACATAACATGCTACACAAAACATTGTTCCCCTCCTACTTTGGCGAGTAGCGATTGGGATCTTAAGAGCTTGCAAGAAGCCATCTAGATACAACGATGGGTCTCTCCTCATGCAGAGCAAAGAAGAATGAAGAAAACAAAAAATTCATGGAAAGAATTAGTCCTAGTGACTAGTACACCATGCAATCCTATATGACTATGAGACTAGAAGTACTAGATGGTGCCTGGCTACCACTGTCAACCACTTGGAGGGGGATCTATGTAGGAGATCCTTGATAGAGAAGGAGAACAATGTAGATCAAAACTCAAAATCATTTGGAGAAAAAAAAAAAAAGGACCAGGTTTGCTGGTCCGATAGCGCCTGGTGGAACCACTGAGACTATGGCTCCTAGCTGCCCTTCAGGTCTAGAATTGAACCCACACCTGTGCCTTCCAGCCAAAGAAAAGACAAGCATATGAGTTGAACATTTACCTGAGGGAGATACACTCCTTGGAGAGAACAATCATGGGAGAAAGAAGGGCTGCTTATGCACAGGGAGACAGCTCAGGGTGCAGGAGTGCATGGAGGGATGGACACAGGGAAGAGGTAACTGTTGGGAGGAAGTGGGAGGGAAGCTGTTGCATTGCGGTAAATTGTGGTCAATGTCATGAGACAAAGTGTATGTGAACTGCTGTATGGAAAGTGAATTTGCTCTGTAAATTTTCATCCAAATCACCAAAAAAAAAAGGTCAACAGCAGCCTGTGGCTCTATCTGAACACCAAGAACAGATGGCCCAAGAATAATTAAGAGGTTATGTGGTTACAAGAGTAATAGGAAAAATTAATTAATTTAATTAGAAGGAAGAGAAGGCATTATTGTAGGTAAAGAAGAAAATAAGGAAATCTAATATGCAACAAGTGGGATATATAATAGATTATTATTGCCACAGACACCTAATTTATACAGAGGAATTTGTGCTTTTAACTTGTTTTCTCCAAGGTAGATCGGGTAAAATGCTTTCTTATGAGAAGAGGATGGCATGGAATTAATACATGTCCTGTATTTCTTAATATACAGTTGTTACTAAATATGTTGTCAAAGCTCTATTACAATGAGCATACACAATACTTCTGTTTCCACAAACCCCACAGGCTGATAGTATACCACATCCCCATTTCTCTCTGCTTTTATTCCTAAAGGATTAATGCAACTAAACATACATTTGTGGACTGTTTTTTGTGAAAAGCACTTTGATAAACATAGTAGGAGACACCATGATAATCTTATTCCTCATCTATGTCAAAGAGCTTATAATGAAATAACAATGATCAAAAATACATCCACAAGTTTATCCTCAGTGAGAAAAATCTAACTCTATAATGAAAACCAAAAAACCAAACACAATGCCTTTGAGTCAGATCCGACTCATAGCAATCCCTCCTAGGGTTTCCGAGGCAGTAGATAGCCCAACCTTCCTTCTAAGGAGTGGCTAGTGGGTTTGAACCACCAGCCTTCTGGTTAGCAGTCAAATGCCTTAGGCACTATGCCACCAGAGCTCCCAATTCTATAATAGCCATAAATAAAATAAAATGAAAAACTACAAGAATGATTTGATGCTCATTGAGGTCCAGGGCTGTGGTCCTGAAATTTGAGCATGCCTGAGAATCACCTGGATACTTGTTCAAGTACAGATAACTGGGACACCCAAAGAGTTTCCAACCAGTTCCCAAAAATGCTAATGCTGCTGGTCTAGGGACCATACTCTAAGAACTACCGATGGAGAAAATTGATTTTCAACTCTGGCTGCACATAAGAATCTTTTGGGGAACTTCTCAAAATTCCAATGCCCTTGTGTCACTCCAGACCAATTAAAAATAAAAAGATTTTATGAAGGAGATTATACTAGAACCGGGCGTTGAGTCATTTGAATAGTAGTTCTGTAAACAGTTGGAGACAAAAGAAGCAGATGTTGAGGGGCAAAAAGTCATGGAAGAGGAAAGTATGGTGCAAGATTAGAAATGGGAGTACTGCGTGGCTAAAACACAAGTATAGAAAAGAAATCCTGGGGCAAGTCATGCGAGATCTTGATTGCCACACTAAGATGCTTTGACCCTTTTTGTAGACTTTCTTTGAACAAAAGAGTGACATGGTAATACCAGTGGTTTAAAATTATTATTCTGAAAGCAATATACTGAGCAGATTAAAACAACATTGGCCCTTGGAGACAAGATATTTGTTAGGATTCAATAGGATGCTAGACCTGTTTCCTCAAACTGGAGTTCAGGACTGAATTCTCAGGTATACATCTCCCATATGAAAGCTTAAATATTGTGCATTTGTCTCACAGAAAATCTAAAAATATATTTTATCAATTATATATGTCTTTTGTAATGATAGCTCTTGGTTGGAAGATTTTTACAAGATTGGACTTTAGTTTCTTAAGTCAGTGTTGCTCAGGCTGCAGGCATACATTTTAAAAATTTAAGATGAACATTTTTCTCCCATGAGCAGAATCAGTACATTATCTGTGTCAGTAAAACTTTGAGTTGATTCTGACTCATAGTGGCTCCCATTGGGTTTCCAAGACTGTAAATCTTAAAAGAAGCAGCCTGTCTCATCTTCAGGAGGAAGACAAGAAGAGGAATTCTAAAAGATCTTGGGGCTTTGACACTTAAGTGCTTTGGAAGATGATAAAAGGATTGCCTAAGGGAGAGAACCTAGGTAGATAATGCAGGATTGTGTGAGCAGAAAGGGAGAAACAAAGCATTCATGGCAGAAGAAAGCCTATTCATTGGTGGTAACCACCAGAATAAACACTTCCATTCATCATGTATTTTAGGAATTAATTTATATTCACAGATTAGTCTTATTGTGGACAAAAGCAGAAAATGTCACAATAACATTCTTGAGTCATTAGGAATCTAGGTAGAGCAATGATATTTTTCTTTTAAAAATAAACTCTTGGTCTGTTAAGTAATTTTAAAAAGTCACCTGTTGATAGTGTAATTTTTAAGAAAGGCAGGCTATTAATTTGTTGAAAATTAAAGCTTATGAAGAATAACATTTCTTTCCTCTACTTATTCTGGTTAAGTTTCCCTGCCATTCATCATTGTGTCATTAACACTGTGTTTACAGGCAAAAAAAAAAAAAAAAAAAAAAAAGCAAACATTAATTTATGCATTTAAAAGTAGATAATTTTTCAATACCAAGTACATGTTCTATCACATCTTTTTTTTTTTTTTCCCCCAAATTTTCCATGTTGAACCTATTCTTCTTTCTCTGTGATGGTGCCAGCTCTTTAATGGTACATGGAGGAAAATATTTTAATCTTAATCTACTGAACGTCCTAGAGGAGATCACTATATTGTAATATACCCGTGTTAATTTTCAGGAGTTCTGGTAGCATAGTGCCTAAGACATTTGACTGTTAACCAGAAGGCTGGAGGTTCAAACTCACCAGCCACTCCTCAGGAGGAAGGTCACTTCCATAGTGATATTATCTCGGAAAGCCAAGGAGGGGGTCGCTATGAGTCAGGTCCGACTCGATGGCACACAGTAACAACATGCTAATTTTCTTAGAACTGGTCAACTAAATGTTTAATCTCTTCTCTTTTATATCTTTATCTTTTCTGTCAGTTAAAATGCTCGTATAAAAACTTTAAAAATGCTACTTAAAAGCTTTATTTTTCTTTTGAAAAAGAATACCCTTCAGATTATTTGAAATATTAAATCCTAAATCAGAGAGCTTTATGTCAAAAGAAACATCACCATTAAGAATTAAATACATTGAATAAGGTAAACAATCCTATTCAAGATTTCTTACCCAAATGTGGAAACTTACTGGAAAAAAAAAAGCGTGGACTATTACATACCTGAGCTTCTGATTGTACTGTTTGACCTTTTCCAAAGAGGCTGCATTTATCTGGGCTTGAAATTCTTCCACTGAAACATTGTCTTTGTAATAATATCCTTCCATGCTCTCCAGAGCTGTGAAAATAAGTAAGTGCACTGTACATGTGATGTTTTAGACAGGAATTCTTCACTGTTAATGTAATGATACTGACTATTAGTAAAAGTATCAAATAGCACCAAATATGAACATAGACACAAGAAATTACCTTTAACTCATTCAAAAATGAATGAAAATCATTTTCTGATCTCAAAATAAATATAAAACATTTAGTGATGATCTCCATTAAGAAAAGAAAATTCTAGATTAATTGGGTGTCTATTTTTAACACATTTTGCATATGTTCTCTGAAACTAAATTCAAACTTAATATTATGTTGTTGTTGTTGTTGTTATTTGCCATCGAGTCAGTCCCGACTCATAGCGACCCCTCCTTGGGTTTCCGAGGCAGTATCACTATGGAACCTTCCTTCCGAGGAGTGGCTAGTGGGTTTGAACCGCCAGCCTTCTGGTTAGCAGTCAAGTGCCTTAGGCACTATGTATGTATGTATATGTACACATACACACACATTTATATATAACCTATTACATATACACACATACACATACACATATTACTTGTGATACACATAAGGAGTCCTGGTAAAGATCCTTGCTTAAGCACTCAGCTTATAACCAAAAGGATGGTGGTTTGAACCCCACCAGCTGCTCTCTGCAGGAGAAAGATAAGGCTGTCTTCTTTCATAATGGCCTTGGAAACTCTATGGGGTAGTTCTACTCTGTCCTATAGGATTGTTGCTGTGAGTTGGAATTAACTCAGTATCAATGTTTTTTTTTTTTTGGTTTTTATACACATATATATGCACACACAACACAAATATATATTACCTGTCACATACACACACATACACACACATTCAGAATGTGTGTATGAGGCAGAACTGTGCATTAGCACACACCAGAGTAAAAGTAATGGAAATTATCATTCTACATTCTCTTAAATCCCCAATTAAATTAAGAAATAATAGGATACATAAAGTAAAATCTGAGAAAATCATTTATACTCAAATAGTAAATAAATAAGCATGACCATATTTGTAAATTTCTACTAATTTCAAGTGTTTTTTGATTAGTATATATTTCCTTCTTTACTGACATATTTTGGCTAAGTATTTCCTTATCCTTTAAGCTTGCTGAGGTTATATTTTTAAAATTTTTGAGAATAAAAATTCCTATGGAGATGATGGCAGCAACAGGAATGGCAATAGGCTAGCACGGAAATGTGAAAGCATTTTTCTTTGACTGTATTACCATTTAGAAGTTTACTTTCAAGACCAATAAAAATTAACCCACTTAAAAATAAAACTCTTCAATGCAATAGTTTCTAAACTAAATATTGGTGTTTCCTCAAACTGACAAACAGCTATGACCATTTTTTGAAGAAAATAGGAAAATGACTGCTATTTTCAATGGTGCTATATTTTCTTAACTACTCAGAGTTCCAGAGCACGAAGAAAACCACAAGAATTTTAAAGGTATTGCTAACTTTGGATTTTTAAAAATGGTATTATTGGTTCATAATTAAGAAAAGCAATGAAGGAAATTTTGAGAGAAAGCATACTACATTTACTTCAGTATGTTGTTGTTGTTGTTATGTGCCGTCGAGGTGGACCCGACTCATAGCGACCTCTCCTTTGGTTTCCAAGGCAGTATCACTACGGAAGTAGATTGCCACATCTTCCTTCCGAGGAGTGGCTGGTGGGTTTGAACTGCCAGTCTTCTGGTTAGCAGTCAAGTGCCTTAGCCACTATGCTACCAAATTACAGGCTTCTGTCAAGGAGCTCTGATGGTGTAGTGCCTAAGGCATTTGACTGCTAACCACTCCATGGAGGGAAGACTGGGCAATCACTTCCCTAAAGATTTACCACCTCGAAAACATAAAAGTGGTCGCTATGAGTCATAATCAGCTCGATGGCAGTGAGTTTGATTTTTTTTTTTTTTTTTTTGGTCAAGGGTTGTTGGTTTATTTGTTTATTCTTTATGACTTCTGCTTTAATCAGAATGTTGGCAACTGTTCTGGCAAGCTTCTGGTGCTGAACACACAAGAAATAAATGGAAGGCTCCCTGAAAAACCAATCATTAAATAGGAGCCATAATTCCATATTCACTTTGGTTAACAAACACTTATTTGTGAAAGGCAAATAAATACTACAGGAGGATTGAGTCTATCAATAATATACTTCATGGGGAATTACTCTTCATAGTTGCAAAGCTAATGATATAATCACTTGCATTGGAGTAAAACTCCACATTCTGCTTCTTAGTAGCTGTAAAACCTTGGGTAAGACCATTAATACCTGAGGTACTCAGGTTCTTATTTGTAAAAAGAGTACCTAGTAGTTAGGGAAGGAGTTGTGGTGGCACAGTTATTAAGTGCTCATTTTCTAAACAAAAGGTCAGCAGTTTAAACCCACCAACCACTCCATAGGAGGAAGATGTGGCAATCTGCTTCCATAAAGCTTACTTAAAGCCTTGGAAACCCTTTGGGGGCAGTTCTACTCTGTCCTATATAGTCACTATGAATTGAAATTGACTCAACAGCAATGTGGCACTAATTACAGTTATTGGGAAAGAATTAAATTATAGTATTAAGAGAACCCATGATGATTATTATCATTTATTGGATAAGTTGCATAAACTAGGCAACAAGCCAGGTGTTTTAGGGCAATATCTAATTCAGTTTCCAAGAGATGTAGATTACATGTGTATATGCTTAGGAAAATGGGACATATTGGGAACTCAGAAGAAGGACTCTGGAAGAGAACATCAATTTGTGACTTAAAATCTGAAAGATTGGGGGGAGAGCCCTGAGAAGAAACAATAGAACTGGGAGAGAGCAGAGGAAAATTCAATCTGGGATCTAATTTTCATAAAAGTCTTGATGATTTGACTCTGGCTAGAATGTCCTGTCTTGCTCTAAAATTATGTTATAATGAATCAAATAATTATATAAAAGTAATTTAATATAAATTTAAGTTAACATTTCTACATTCTCATATGCTATTTTCATTATATTTATAGACAGTATTTCTAAATTGGAGCCCCTGAGTGTTGCAGATGCTGGGCTGCTAATCTAAAGGCTGGTGCCTTCAGTGCACCTATAAGCTCCTTAGAACAAAGAACTGATGATCTGCTTTCAAAAACTCAGCCACAGACCTTATGGAGCTCAGTTCTATCTTGACACACATGGGGTTGCCATAAGTGAGAATCAACTTAACACCAACTGGCACACAAAACATAAAACAAAAAACAAAACCAAATTCACTGCCATCAAGTCAGTTCCAATTCACAGTGACCCTCATTGGGTTTCCAAGGCTGTAAATCTTTTAGGGAAGTAGATCACCTCATCTCCCTTCCATGGAGTGGCTGGTGGGTTTGAACCACTGACCTTCTAGTTAGCACCAAATGCCTTATCTACTATGCCACCAGTACTAGTATTTCCAAATAAATAAGACAGCTAACATTCACAATAATGTAAAATGTTAAAAAAAAGAAAAGAATAAAAATTTAGCCAAAAGTCTTAGTAAGATTTCTGTAGCACATATATGTAGCACATATATGACATGGTAGGGAAATGGGGGGAAAAAAAAAAGCATTTAAAAGCTAAAATTTGTATGGCAGAGAAGGGAGAAAAGGTCAAAAGTGACTATTTTAGCTGAATAGCTTTTTTATTCATTGCTATAAAAATAGAAAATGGAATAACCCTGTGAAATAATAAATTCCTATTCTTAGCAAAAGCAGGTTTAACATGTAATATTGTTTTGGTAACTTCAATCCTTGGTCTCTCCTAAGCATTTTCTTGTCTAGTTTCTTTAGTTCTCATCTATATAATAACATATTTTTTAATAGTAGTACTGAGAGATTAGGTTGTTGTTGTTGTTGTTGTTATGTGCCGTCGAGTCGGCCCCGACTCATAGCGACCCCTCCTTGGGTTTCCGAGGCAGTTAGATAAGCATTTAATTTATTGAACAGTATTTAATTAAAAGCATTATTTACAATAGTTTCCTTGCTAGTTTTACTCTAACACTTCTGAATTGGTAAAAGCAAAATGTTCCATTAAAGTTAGGTTGTCAATGGGGGGGGGATGTAATCAATGTTAGAGAATATTAAAGATTAAATCATTTTAAGACTGAATGTGTGCCATGTTTCCACTCAATTTATAATTACTTGTTTTACCTCAAGGACTCAAGGATCCCAACAGGGTTCATTTCCTGACTTGTAGGAAGAAGTACTTAATGACTGTCAGCCAGAAGATGGTTTTGGTGTGATCTTCACCTTCTAGCATTTTGGGTATGCTCTGTGTTAGATGTTCCTGTGTTCCATACTTTGGCAATCTGTACCTGTATGGGCTTTTTTTTTTTTTTTTTT
>NW_006921768.1:6757904-6770905 GCF_000298275.1 Orycteropus afer afer
TGTACATCTTGTTAACAATTGGGCTGAACCCGCACCTGGGGGTGAGTTTTATTCCAGGCGCCAAATGTACTTCAGGGCCATAGTATTGGGAGTCTCACCAGATTTCATCTGACCAGTAATTCTGGTCATTATTTTTGTTCTCCTGGAACTCTGGCCTTTAGCAATATATGTTCCCTGAAGTGTACCCTGCTTACCACAAACCCTGGAATTCCTGATCTAAAGTAGATCTGTTATCTATATCAACCATGTGCCTACCCTTCCTTTGTCTGCAACTCCAACCTGGAAGAAAAATAGGAAGAAAGTGATACTTCAGGAAGGCTGTTTTTAGTACATTTCCCAGGAAATTTTCAAATTCACTTTTTTTTTCTTTTCTCTATTTGCTAAAAAGACCCATGTACACACAAAACTTAAACCTTCCAAACAAACTTTTATCCCAGGTAACAGCCCCTAGTTGGAACTCACATTTACTACCTCTTTCAATTCCCAGATGCTAATTTCTACTAACTAAATGTGAATTTCTTGTGCTTCTTGCAATTTCAGGAATAGTAAACCAAAACCAAACCAAACTCACTGCCATCAAGTCAATTCCAACTCTCAGCAACGGCCTTTGGGTTTCCCAGGTGGTAAATCTTTACAGAAGTGGATTTCCCAGTCTTCCTTCCATGGAGTGGCTGGTGAGTTTGAATCACCAACCTTCTGGTTAGCAGTCAAATGCTTTAGGCACTACGCCATCAGAACTCCCTTTTTAGTAATACTAAGAGGGGCTAATCCTCGGAAACCCAACAGGGGTCACTAGGAGTTGGAATCTATTTGACCGCAGTGGATTTGGTTTTTTTAAGAGAAGTTAATGATACCTAGTGGTCTTATGAGTGTACAAGAACTTTTACACCCCCTTTTAATAAACAATCTTTATAACAGAGAGATTTTTAGTGAGACAAACTACCTCTCAGTCTTCTTTGCCAATCTGTGACCTCAATGGCAGAAATATTTCCACTGTTGTTCATTTAATTCATTTTTCAAATCTTACTGTTGAAAGAGTAACAAAGCCTAATGTTGTTATTTAAATTGCATTTTAAACTTTAAATTTTACAGAGATACTGTTCTTCTGACATAATATACATTTACCAACTATTCTTAAATTTTCCTTAGGAAAATTATAAAAGAAAAGTTAACTTGAAAAACAATCTTCCAATTTTTCCTATGTACATTTGCTGCTAGGTGTGATTATTCAGCTATTTATGACTGATGTGTCATGAATGTAATTTTTGTAAAGATGCTTAGTGCCATCTGTCATTTCAGAAATGATTTCAAAGACAAAATTAAAAAAGAAAAAAAGAAGGAAGAAAAAGAAGCAAAGAGGCTTTAACTAATGCAAGCTCTGGTTAAACCCTACGTAAGTTAACATTTCCAATTAGCAACCTGCCGTACCTTCTAAAATTATCTCTGTACTAACGTTTTAATATATTTTAGGTTAAACTATTCTCCTAACATATCTCCAAAGATCCTGTTTTTGCTTAGTTTCTTTTTTATTTTATTCCTTTTCATTACAGAATCTTGTACATTGATCCTCCTTATAATCACAGTCTTCCAATGAGAAATGAAAATATCTTCTAATAAGTCCTAAGACCTTTTATGTGTATGTGTATGTAGTATGTGATTGCCTAGTATCTATCTGACGTAGTCACAGTTTTGAACTATGGCAAATGAAAAAAAGAGTAATCTATCTTTCAGAATTCAGCATTTTTTAAATAGCATACATGTAGTACACAGCAGAATTTCTACTTGGTAGTGAATTTTGATTTCATATGTCTGTCTGCTCTTTAATTATCTAGACTGATTTCATCCCATCTGCTCTTCCCATTTTTTATTAGGATATAAAAATTCCACAGAAAACCAGTGCAGTTAATGAAAACTCAAAAGATGGAAAAATGAAATGCCCTATGATACTACTCAGAGAAATTGATGCAATCTTGTGGCCACAGCATGCTTTCCTTTCTTTATTAGAATCATAAACTAGAAGAGACTACACAACAATCTGGACTTTTGATCTCTTCAAAGCAGGGTTTTGTGGACCCAGAAATCAAAAAGATCCAACTCCTTCCCTTAGAAACTAAGTTCACTGTAAGAAGCTTCTTACTCATGCTAACCTTGATCCCTTCTGCTGCAGTTGACGATCACTCTTCATTTCAAAAGATAAAATAAAGTGTGTTTAAAAAGGAAATACATATTTACTAACAAAAAAATTGCATAATATAGAAAAACTAAAATAACAACAACTTATCAATTTAACCACCCAATGATAGTTACTAAAAACATTTTGACATAAATGTAAATACATGCATACTTGTGATATAATTAAGACTATAATATAAATTCTTTTTCTGTAATCTTTTCTATGTCATAAAATTTTTTTTTTCATGTCATAAAATATTTGTAGCCACACAGTTTTAATGGCTCTACCACAATTTAGGAGCCTTGGTGGTGCAGTGGTTAAATGTGGAAAGGTCAGCAGACACAGCCTACCCATTCCATGGGAGAAAGATGTGGCAGTCTGCTTCCATAGAGATTTATAGCCTCAGAAACCCTTTAGGGTGGTTCTACTGCGTCCTATATGGTTGCTATGACTTGCAATTGACTTGAAGGCAATGAATTTGGTCTGTTTATTTTATTTATATCTATTTAATTTACCTTTATTTATTTAAAACAATGTTGCTTCTTCATTATAAATCATGCTACAATCCTGTTGGTTAAATATGTAATCTACATGAGATCATTTTACTAATGTACATCCCTAGCAGTGAATATATTATTAAGTTCGTTGAGAGAATTTTTGAATTAATGAAAAAAATGTGATCATTACAGTTAAATTTGTAATAAAATTTGAAAAGGACAAAATAATTTAAGTACAGGAAGAATCAAAAGGAAATCAGATTACCTTGTGCAAAAAGAACAGGATGAATTTTAAACCCTCCTCCATTTCTCAACCGTTGAGGCAATTGTTCAAAATGATAACTATCGATGTAGAAATGAACTTTAAGAGCTTGCCGGCTTCCTTCTGTTTGATATGTAAGAGGAACATCTAAAACGAAATTTAATACTATATTATTTCCTAAAAGCAGGATATGGTATATTTGTTAACCTTTTAAAAAAAAAAAAAAATCCTAAGGAGCCCTGGTAGCACAGAGGTTGCTAACCAAAATATCAGCAGTTCAAACTCACCAGTTGCTCTGCAGGAGCAAGATGTGGCAGTCTGAAAATTACCAGAAACTAATACAGTAAACCTCTGAAAGCCGGAATCTGTGTAAGGTGGAAACCATTCAGAGAAAGAAAACTAAAATATTTCCCATTAAAACAAATGACAGAAAATTGGTAAGATTGCCACCCTGTCAAAGGTAGAAAACTTGAGACCTGGAAAAAAAAAAAGGCAGTCTCGTTAAGTTCCTGCTCTCTCAGCTTTCTCTGTATATTAATAAGGAGCCCTGGTGTCACAGGGGCGCTCTGGTAGTGTAATGCCTAAGGCATTTGACTGCTAAGCAGAAGGCTGGAGGTTCAAACCCACCAGCCACTCCTTGGAAAGAAGAGATTGGGTGATCTACTTCTGTAGTGATACTGCCTTGGAAACCCAATGAGGGGTCACTATGAATCAGATCTGACTTGACGGCAGTGAGTTTTGGTGTCACAGTGATTAAAGTGCTGAGCTGCCAACCAAAAGGTCAGCGGTTTGAACCCACCAGCTGTTCTGCAAGAAAAAGTCTTCTATAAAGAGTTAAAAGAACAAAAACCCAAACCCATTGCTGTTGAGCTATTTCAAATCAGTGACCCTATTGGACAGGACAGAACTGCCCCACAGGGTTTCTATTACTGTAAATCTTTATAGAAGCAGGCTGCCACTTCTTTCTGCTACAGAGTGGCTGGTGGGTTTGAACCACCGACCTTTCACTTAGCCAAGTGCTTTAACCACCCTACCACCAGGGATCCTCCATAAAGATTACAGCCTTCTAATCTTCCATAAAGATTGCAATAAGTACAGGTTGGCTATTCTCTGTTCCATAGGGTTGCTATGAATCAGAATTGACATGACAGCAACAAGTTTGTTTTTTTGTTTTTTTAGTACATGAAAGTGCTCAAAGGTATCAAGTTCAAGGTAGGCATACTTATAGCACTATGCAGTGAAGGGGTATTAAATCAGATACTCATTACCTAAAGCAACAGATTTATTACTGTTCTGTATGTAAAATTCTGTAATAGGAAACTTCGTTACACTTTGACACACCAGATGTCTCACTTAACTAAATGAGAAGTTAGCGATACATGGATTGGAATCAAAATCTCCCAAGGCAGCTGCCTTATTTACATTCTAAACAAAATGAGTCCTTGGGGTACACTTTCTTAAGTAGCGTCCAAGGAATCGAGTCCACAGTGACCACTATCAAAAAATTAGTATAGGCTTTGCATGTTTCATTCCCTGAACTCAGATCAAAAATATATTATGCTGTGTTGATGGCCTAAAAATTATTACCTCATTTGTGGGAATTTATTCACCATGAAAAACAAACTTGATGATTAGGGCAAGGTAATAATTACATTGGAGTCCCTGGGTGGGACAAAGGATCCACCACTGGGCTACTAACTGGAAGGCTGGTGGTTTGAACTCACCCAGGTGTACCTTCGCTGAAAGGCCTGGAGATCTGCCCATGAAAGGGCATAGTTATAAAGATCCTACAGAACACAGTTCTATTATGACACACATGGGGTTTCTATGAGCCAGAACTGAATCGAAAGCAACTAGTTTTGTCTTTCAGTTTAATTATTAGAGACATAGATAATTGCCATCAAGTTAACTCTGACTCATGACCTTTCTGTACAACAGAACAAAATGTTGCCTGATCCTGAGTCATCCTCAGAATTTCTGCCATGCTTAAGTACATCACTGCAGTGACTGTGCTAATCCATCTCACCAAGGGTCCCCTCACTCCCTATGGCCTACTTTACCAAACATGATGTCCTCCTCCAGCAATTGATCCCTCCTGATAACAAGTTTAAAGTAAGCAAGTCAGACAATGTTCTGTTGTGATCCATAAGATGTTAATGGGCTAATTTTTGGAAGCAGATCACTAGGTCACCATGAGTGATCCTGTTAGTATTTGTAACACCGGTAGCATGGCTTCTAGCATCACAGCAACATATAACCTACCATATTACAGCAAACTGATGGATGGTGGTGGTGATGATCAAAAACTTCAAAACCATTATTGCATAAGGAAAAAGGCTCTGATATCATTGTAGAGAGGGATTCATCTTAGGAGTTTCAATGACAACATCCCATCTCTGTAGACATGGCCCCCAAACCGTGAGTAGGCCAATGACTTTGAAAATAAGTCTTTGACTAATAAATTCTTTATCCCTGTCACCTGGATTGCTCTTCCCTGATCTTCTGTAGGATTAGGTCTTTCTTGTCCTTCCGGTCTCACCTGAAAAGCCTCTTCTGCAGACAATCCTTCCCTGGTCATTTCTTAGAAATGAGCCACCCCACTCCATATTCTTTATGCATCTCCTTATTTGCTTCATAGGATTGATCACAGTTCTAATGATCTTGGTATTTAATTCCTTTTTCACTGTGTACCAACTAAGCTGTGAGCTCCACAAAGACAAAGACCAGGTCTGTTTTATTAACATGGCAACCACAGCTCCAGGCACAATGCCTAGCCTGTACATGAATTACAGGATTCAAAAATATCCACCCTCTTAATTAATTAATTCGTATAAAACTACCTATAACACTATCATCATGGAAGGGGAAGACCTGCTGTCATTATGCTATTCTCTTAGAAATGCAGATATGCCACAAAATAAATTTAAATATATACACCCTAATAATTTAGTTAATTTATTCTTCCTTCACTAATTATATAACTCTGGAAGTATCCTGTATGTTCCCTATCATCAAAGTGGGTAAAATTGCCTATTTATTCCTCTGCACATCTCACTACTCTCTATGCTCCATAAAAACATGATCTTTGTTTTATTTATTCACCATGGTTTACTTATTCACCATTTGTTCCTGGGTGGTACAAATGGTTAACATACTCAGTTGCTAACCTAAAGGTGTGAGGTTCATGTCCACCCCCAGGCTTCTCAGAAGTCATGTCTAGTGACCCACTTCTCAAGAATCAGCCACTGAAAATTCTATGGAGTGCAGTTCTGCTCTGACACCTGTGGAGTCACCGTGAGTCAGAGCTGACTCAATGGCAGTTGGTTTGCTGGTATGTATCCAGAGCTTACTTAGTTCAATGTTTAGAACATTATACATTCTCAATAATGATTTCTTCTCTGACAATGAAATGTCATTAATCCAGACTTTTTAGTCCTGCTTGCTTGGCATCCAGAATCTCATTATTTTTCATGCAAAAAAATAAAACTATAGGTAATGGTATAAATGTAACTTAAAAGAAAAATGCAACATAATAATGTGAGGAGAAAGTATGCAAATATTAATGAATGTTACCATGGGCTATATATAATGCTATAGTCTTCCAAATATCTTATCTTATTTAATTTTACCACCCTTTGTGTCTAAAGCAAGCGAACAAGGCTATTATTTTCATTTTTTGCAGATAATAATGGAGTCCCTGGATCTGAACTCAGGTTTCTTGATTTCTACTGTTTCATTTATTTATCCTATGGTACCATGTAAGGAACTCTGGCGGCATAGTGTCTAAGGCATTTGACTGCTAACCAGAAGGTTGGCAGTTCAAACCCATCAGCCACTCCATGGAAGGAAGACTGAGAAATCTACTTTGGTAAAGATTTACTGCCTCAGAAAGCCAAAGGAGATTGCTATGAGTCAGAATCAACTCGATGGCAGTGAGTTTTTGTATGGTACAACATCCAACTAAGCAAAACCCTTTTCTATCTTGTTCACTGTTGTATCTCCAGCACCCAAGAGAGTGGGAAAATGTTTTGATCCCCTTGGAATGTAAGTATATCTGTATACATTAAAATATTTAGACACTCAGATGATCGTATTATCAATTTTCATTTTTAAACAAACAAAAAAGGTAAAATATGTGTCTATTCCTTCAAAATTAAATTAGACTTTTAATCAGTTATTATCACATCAACCAGTCACAATCTCTCTCTCAATTGGTTTAGATTTAAATTATATACAATATGAGTAGGACTTAGGTCTCCTCCATTTCTTTTTGGCTCTAAGTCATTATTTTCACTGTCTACCAACACATTCTGTAAACAATGAATTGGAGATAAAGAGTGAAAATTCAATTCAGTCATTTTTGCTATATTATTATATATATTAGTAAAAGTTTGGATGTACAGGTAATGGATGAAAATAAAATTTAGAATCATCTTTACATTCAAATAATATATATTTTCCAACACTTTCATAGTTTATTGCTATGAATTATGTTACCCTAAATATAAATATTTTAACAAAATCATTTAAACCACATATCAAACATATTAATATAAAATTTACACTATATGTTATTGCTTAATGTCAAAGAAATTCTATAAAATACTTAGTTATGTACTTGCAACAAGTGGTTCCTCTTCTGATGGTTTAAAGTAAAAGGAAACCTTTTCCAAATCAAATAGTGCAACGAGTGTATCTTCTAGCATGGCTTGTTCATCTGTCTAGAAAAAAATAAGAAAAACAATATATAATAATATAATATGATGTAATGAAATATAATACCAGATCAAAAACAGCTTCATTTAATGTTGTGTTGTTTTTGTTTAATTCAGTGTTATAGGAATAGAATTTATACTATAAAATTTCCCACAGTGTACAGTTCAGGAGTTTTCAGCATATTCACAGAGTTGTAAATACATTACCATTATCTACATTTAGAGCATTTTAAAAAGAAACCCATACTCAGTAGCATTCACTCCCCATTCCCCTTTTTCCAATTCACAACCCCAGGATACCACCAATCTACTTTCAGTCTCTACAGATTTGCCAGTTTTGGACATTTCATAATAATGGAATCAAACAATGTGGTCTTTTGTGACTGGCTTCTTTCACATAGCATGATGTTTTCAGAGTATCCATTTTGTAACGCACATTAGTATTTCGTTTTTTATTATAGCTAAATAATATTCTATTGTATGGAATGTTATACCACAATGTTTTTTATCCATTCATCAGATGAAGGGTCTTTGGGTTTTTTCTATTTTTTGGCTATTATGAACAATTTTGCTATGAATATTTGTGTACAAGTTTTTGTGTGGACATGAGTTTTCATTTCTCTTTGGTATATACCTAAGAGTGGAATTGCTGAGTCATATGGAAACTCTATATTTAACTCTTTGATGAACTGTCAAACTATTTTCCAAAATGGCCACACTATTTTACATTCCCACCATCAATATATAAGTATCAACTTAATGGCCATTTGATCTTCTTTTAAAGAAATATCTATTCAAATTTTTGCCCATATTTTAATTGGGTTGTTTTCAATTGTTGAGTTTTGGGAGTTCTTTATATATTTTAGATACAAGTCACTTATGAGATATATAATCGGCAAATATTTTCTCCTTTCCTTGAAATTTCAAATAAAATTAAGTTTAAAGTAAAAGCAACCCAGCATCTGATAAGACTACAGTTTTGTTTTCTTTTTCCCAAGTAAAATTAGAAACTAATCCTCATTTATTCATCCATTCATTCAACTGCTTAATGCCTACCATTTGTTAGGAAGTGGGTTGAGCAGACATTATCTTATGCAAAATATGGGAGCTGTGGTGGCATAGTGCCTAAGGCATTTGCCTGCTAACCAGAAGGATGGCAGTTCAAACCCACTACCCACTCCTCGGAAGGAAGATTGGGCAATCTACTTCTGTAGACATATTGCCTCAGAAACCCAAGGAGGGGTCACTATGAGTCGAATCCACTTGACGGCAGTGATTTTATGTAAAATATATTTGATAAATAATGATTAATTTTTATTTTATTCTTAAAATTTTCCCAAAAGTACCTTATTTCAGATTGTTCTTTAATTAAATCTTCTCCTTTGGTTTTATTAGCAACTAAATAAGAAATAGATCACACATGTGGTGTGCCTAGTCTTTTTTCGAAAGAATAAACTTCTGTCTCTCTGCAGTACACTTAGATGGACGTCCTTATCTTACAATTCCAGAATCTTCTGTGACTGTGAAATCATCTCCTTACTCTCATCATCATTGAAATAAAACACTATTTTTATGTATAAAACAATATATGTTTATTTAAAAATTCAACCATATTGCTTGGTAGCTACATTTTCTATGTGTAATATGATAGATGAAAATAGCATCTCATGTTTAAAATCACAACTCTATTTAATGAGCACCTGAGGTTTACATATGAAAGTGAATATCTTTGTCTTTTAACATCATGATAACTATCAGAGACACAGTTAATGTATGTGAAAACACTCTCAGTTCATCCCAATTTTATTTGTGAAATATTTCAAGATGCTTTCTTCATATCTACTGCGAAAACAGATGCTACACGTGGAAAATTCTACAGTAGTTATAGCAATGTTCTTAGATTTAACAGGACAAACACACATACAAAGGCAGGCACTATAATTATTTAACATATGCAAATTTTAAGTAGATTGTCAGATGCAAGTTGTCTGAGCTCTTCTATGAAGGATGCCTCAGAATATCAACCTCAGTGGGAGTGTTGGTTTCAAGGCAGGTTTGGTCTGTGACTAGAAATAGACTTTTCATTAATAACAGTAGCAGAAAGACCCTCTTTCTCTGATGACCTTTCCCAGTAAGTGCTTAGAGATACAAGAATCAGTAACAGATGGTAGCTTTCTCAGCTGCTAGCAGCCACAGACAAAAAAAAATTAATCAGGAAAGAAGTTATGCAGAATGCATAACTTATAAGACTTGAATGACAATGGAAAAATATATTCTCTTAAAGTAGCTGAGTGACTGCTGATAAAATAATGAAGTAGGATAATGAGGGGAAAAGGAAAAACCACTTCTTATTTAGGGAATATGTTACAACGTAGTTTATGGTTGACAAAGACAGTGGGAGTCAATGTGTTTCTTACCAGGTTTGGTGACAGCAAGGACTGAAAGTGAAAAAGAACACCTGCATTCGCTATCTGGTCCAGCCACCGTCTACTGGCTTCCCAAGTTTCCATCTCATTTTCTTTGCTGTTGTCAAACATCTGGTTTAAGGCCGCCATGAGCTGCTCAGAGAAGGCACAGACCGTAGCCACAAGGCTTTGGCAGAACACCATGTCTCTCCGGAGCTGTGTCTCACTGTCTGTTAGCCAGGAGAGGATAAAAGCAGCTTTGAAAAATGTCACAGATAGATAAAACCAATTCAGTAAACATTTACATTCACTACTACCTCATTTCTTTGCCTAACTCATGTTGTTGTTGTTGTTACGTGCCGTCGAGTCAGCCCTGACTCATAGTGACCCCTCCTTGGGTTTCCGAGGCAGTTATCACTACGGAAGTAGGATTGCCCAACCTTACTTCCGAGGAGTAGCTGGGGGGTTTGAACCGCCAGCCTTCTGGTTAGCAGTCAAGTGCCTTAGGCACTATGCTACCAGAGCTCCTTTTGCCTAACTCATACCATGTGAAAAATGTGAATCCGAACTCTATCAATGAACACATACATTTTATCAAATATGATCTCTAGGAGACACTATGGAGCTCTGGGGGCATAGTGAATAAGAGACTTAACTGCTAATCTGAAGATCAGTGGTTCAAAAACGTTAGAAATATGAAAATCATTTTTATTAATCATTTTGATGACCTTATTCAGCAATCATTGATTTTTTTTTTTTTTTTAATAAAACCTAGGGAAAAAAATAAGCCTTCATTATTTTTCCTTCTTTTATTGATGTGTAAGTGTATGACACTTTACTGCAGGAAACTCAAAGTTCACATTCTGTTTGTGCTGGCAAATGAAACCCAATATCATTAATGCAAATTTTTTGTTTTAAATTAACTACTTTGTTGTTGTTGTTATGCGTCATCAAGTCACAGCTGACTCACAGCAAACCCCCCTTGGGTTTCCAAGGTAGTATAAATATGGAAGTAGATTGCCCAACCTTCCTTCCAAGGAGTGCCTGGTGGGTTTGAACTGCCAGCCTTCTGGTTAGCAGTCGAGTGCATTAGCCACTATGCTACCAGACTAAGCCTCTTCAAATATTACTTTGAAATGCACATGGAAGAAAGACTATAATTTGATATCCAATTGTTTGCAATAATAAAGAAATCTATATCTCCTTAATTTAGCTGTTCAACCTCCAGAGCTATAAATATTCCTAGCTCAGAAATTTCTTATTTTTTGACATGAGTTTTAGCAAAAATTAATTTCTACTAAGTTTTTATCCTGCAATTGACTGAATTTTTGATAGGCTCATTTTGAAGGAAAGTTTGCCACATGAATACCCACTTGGAGGCTCTATTTTTTTTTTTTTTTCCTCAAATGGAAACAAGCTGTGATTTCTGACCACATGGGGTTCACTTCCTTTCTCTTTGGGTGGTTGAATATATATGAACCTCATAAACACCAAACCACACATTTGCATAATGAAAAAAATCACTTCCAACTAGGTGAACAACAAAGGGAAAAAACAAGAGACTCCAAAAGTGTATTGCATATTTCTTGGGGTTATTAAATATTCTGGAATGAAAAAATATTGTCAATATTAGAGTATAATATAAAAATAAATGCTACTTTCATTCAGTGCTGTATTCATAAATTTTAAGTTGTTTACAAAGAACACTGAACATCTGTTTTCAATAACTGTAAAAGACTTGTGTATACATAAGGTAGTTGTTGTGTGTTACTCAGTTACACCCTTAATAATACCTATTCTTGGAAATTCTATAAAAGAAAGTATTAAATGCTAAAAATATTTAATTTTAAGTTGAAAATATTCATTTAATGAGTAGAATTATATGAAGTTGTTGTTTTTGTAGTCAAAGACTATTGAATATGGCAATTCCATATAGTATAATTTATTGTAACTAACAACATGTGCTAGGCATTTCCCATGAGTAGTTCTACACCATGTTTTCCATTCTAACATATGGGGGAAAATATTTTACAGGTAACTATAAAATGGCTAAAATGAGAACAAACATTGTCTATCAATGCTCGATCAAGAAAGAAACAAAGCACCTAGTGGTTAGCACAATTTCTAACACAGAGTAGACGAACAATAAAATGTTTACTGAATGATGGGGGAAAATGAGCTCTGAAGGTAATTAACAAACAAATTAAGTGAAATGAAAATGTATATATTCCTTCTTTGACTTTTTCAAATGGCTGGATTTAGTTTGACTTAAAAGGGTAATTCAGATAGCTTGTTAGTCCAAATGTGCACCCAGGATGCTGAGATTTGGAATTAGAAACCAAATACGTAAAACAAATGCCCTATAACTTCCTAGGATAATCTTGTTTTCCTTTTCAGTGATCTTATAACTAAGCAGAGGAGCTCTGGTACTACTAACCAGAAGGCTGGTGGTTCAAACGCACCAGTCACTCCTCGGAAGGAAGGTTGGGCAATCTACTTCCATAGTGATACTGCTTCAGAAACCCAAGGAGGGGTCGCTATGAGTCGGTCCGACTCAACAGTACATAGCAACAACAACAACATAACTAAGGAGACTCCCTCAGTAGTGAAAACAGTTAACACTTTCAGCTAGAGGTTTTAGTCCACCCAAAGGTGTCTCAGAAAAAAACCTGTTGATCTACTTCCAAAAAATCAGCCATTGAAAACCCTATGGAACACAGTTCCACTCTGACACACATGGGGTTGTCTAGAGTCAAAGGAGACTCCAAGGCAAATGGTTTGTTGTTTTAGTTTTATTTCTTTTTTCTTTAATGAAGCAGAAAATATGCGTGAATTTTTAAAAATACTTCTTTAGCAGGAAAACTCCTACCTATAATCTGAGAATAAGTTCTTATTGAGTATCTAATTGGAAAGAACCATCACCAGCCGAAGGCCTGTTCCTATGAGGCA